>NC_090187.1:678797-881297 GCF_024679245.1 Pseudorasbora parva | reverse complement strand
TCGAGCTGCTGCGGTTTGGACCAGCTGGAGTTTGTTTATTAAGCGAGCAGGGCAACCACCCAGTAGAGCATTACAATAATCTAGTGTGTGTGTGTGTGTGTGTGTGTGTGTGTGTGTGTGTGTGTGTGTGTGTGTGTGTGTGTGTGTGTGTGTGTGTGTGTGTAAGCTCAGTCCAGTCCTTCTCAGCCACTCCCTCACTAACAAGCAGAAGGTTTTGTCACAAGAAGCCCATTACGGCCATTAGCCGTCTCTTCACCGAGTCTGAGCCGGAATGCTGAGACAGAAGCTGATACTGAAGATGGATCATGAGTGTGTGTGTGTGTGTGTGTGTGTGTGTGTGTGTGTGTGTGTGTGTGTGTGTGTGTGTGTGTGTGTGTGTCTGAGTTTCCAGAGCCTGAAACATTTCTTCACGATGCGTCATGTCAAGCCCAGGGCGTCTCATGACCGGCAGGAATAACAACTGCTTTGTTTTAATGTTTCCTCTTTTATTTTGTTCTTCCCACCAGCAGACGCAGCCAGAGTTGGCTAAAGCACCAGATGCACGTCAGATAAACATTCACTGATCTGAGACAAACATATGAGCTGTTCAGCAAACGGGGAACAAACGTAACGTTAATAGAACGTTCATTCAACATTATCTGGTCTTTAATATCGTTCTTTCAACGTTTGGGCAACGTTCTCTCAACGTGAGGAACAAACGTACTCTCAACGTTATGATCAACCGTTCTCCAGTAACGTTAATAGAACGTTCATTCAACATTATCTGGTCTCTAATAATGTTTTCATAGCGTCAGCACAAAAACAAACCAAAATAATGCGAGGTTAGTCGTAACCAGTGTTTTTTAATTTAATTTGTTTAAATTAGTCTGTAATTTAATTACAGTTACTTCTGGTGTAATTGAACTAAATACTAAATATAATTATATACAATGCAATAGTGGAAAGTCTAACTTTAAAATGGATGTTTTTATCTCTCCTTCTCATCTGTAATACTTCGGTCAGTTAATAAGACTCATTTATATAGCTTTATATTATTTTATTATTTGAATTAATTAAAAGGAATCGCTTAACTTAAGGTTGATATAGGATTTAGAAAGTAATTAACAAGTCATTAGTAATAAGTAATTAAATACTTTTCAGAGAGAGTAATTTGTACAGTAATCTAATAACACTATTGAAGATGTAATCAGTAATCAGATTACCTTTTTAGAGTAACTAACCCAACACTGGTCGCCAGTGTTGCCACAGTAACCTTGAAAAAGTACTCTGATTACTGATTACTCCTTTAAAAAGTAACTTAGTTACTTTACAGATTGCAGATTGCTTGATTTGAAAAGTAACTAAGTAAGATTACAAGTTACTTTATTAATTACATTCAGCAGTTTCCGACACCAGCCCTGCCGCCTCAACACAGAAATGACGACCGCTTTCGCCAACACTCACTTTAGTGGAAGGGCATTTCTAACACTAACGTCAACAATGCATCTCCAGACATTTTAAATTGAAATTAAAATCTATTTCCTGAAAAAAGGCTCTCCTGAGATGCAAGAAGAAAGCAAAAAACTATAAAAAAACAGCTAAGAGGTAAGTCGATGCCTGATATAATAGTGTTCAATCCAGATTAACTGCCAACATAAAGTGATAAAATCATTTTTTGAGTGCAACAGTATTTTGCACATTTTGTAATAAATTCTGCCTTGTGAAGGTTTGAACAGCATATATTAGAAACAGTCAATCTGATCTAAACAAAGGAAAGTGTTCTCTCTGTCCTGTGTGTGTGTGTGTGTGTGTGTGTGTGTGTGTGTGTGTGTGTGTGTGTGTGTGTGTGTGTGTGTGCGCGGGTGTGTGTGTGTGTGTGTGTGTATGTGTGTGTGTGTGTGTGCGCGGGTGTGTGTGCGTGTGTGTGTGTGTGTGTGTGTGTGTGTGTGTGTGTGTGTGTGTGTGTGTGTGTGTGTGTGTGTGTGTGAGCGCGGGTGTGTGTGTAATGTGGTCAGACTGCAAATGTGCTCGATTAACTTAAAACAACAAAACTGCAATGATGGAAACACACACACACACACACACACACACACACACACACACACACATCATTTCGACATCATTACACATGCATTGCCGACACTTGACCTTTATGTAGAAAGTGAGATTGCGAAAGTCTTCGGGGCTAAAGCATCTGCTAGTGTTTGAGGATCAGGATATCATCACTCTCACACCGCAGCTAAATGTGATCAATAAATGAGTTCATCAGACTAGATGGATGATGGTCAGTGTCTGTCAGAGGAGAATAAATGCTTTACCGTGCACATGTACAGTACATTATGCATAATTACATGCAACTAACACTAATCCTAAATTTTGTAAAATAATATCACTCAGTACTTATGTGTATGATTACAGGATGTGATGCTCCCCCTGCTGGCCACACACACACACACACACACACACACACACACACACACACACACACACACACACACACACACACACACACACACACACACACACACACACACACACACACTGCCCCTAATCTCACAGTAATGTAAGAATATCTTATATGATGATGAAAGTTATGCTCATATATTCATAAGAGTTGTGTTATGGCGTGACTGGCAGCACCTACAGTAAGTGTGTGTATGTGTGTGTGTGTGTGTGTGTTATAGTTTCAGTTCCTCACTGCAGAACGACCTCTCCATCGCCTCTGTGTGTCTCCTGAACATGCGTGGCTCACACTCACACACTTTATAATGGACCTTAATGATGAGTTCAGAATTGTGTGTGTGTGTGTGTGACATATGAGGACACAAATGTGTATAATGCCATGGGTATGACACAGGTATTACAGGAGAGGGTGAAATATGAGGACATTGGCCTTTGACCTCTCTGAGGAAGTTGGTGTAAATGCTCTGTGGGTGTGTCTCGTTTCAGAAGGCTGTGTCCTCCGCATACGTCACGAGGCCGTCTCGTTTCAAAATAGTGAGCAGGACTCTCCAAATGAGTGTGCACGACGAGTAGCCTTCACGGCTGGAGATAACCCACAATTCTTTTGCGTCTCCGTTAAAAACCATCATATTTTTTATATTATGTGAAAAAACGGCACCACCGCCAGATATACATGCGAGCGTAGCCGTGGTGTTTAAATGTGTGTGTGTGTGTGTGTGTGTGTGTGTGTGTGTGTGTGTTTAAATGTGAGTAGTTTGAGCTTGCTCTTGTTTTTAAGCTCTGTTACCTCAAACAGATAGTGGTGGTAAACTGTTTAGTGCTTTATTACACGTTTAGAACTGTACATTGCTGTCAAGACAAGAAACATTTCATAGTATTTTTCTAGTGATGATTAATGTTCATTCATATAACGGGTGTGAGAGCGCAGCGAGGCTGAACGTGTTGGCATAGCAACGAGGCTGAACGTGTTGGCATAGCAACGCGATACTTCCTGCCTGTGTGTCCTACGAAGGACAGCTCGTTTAGTTCTGACTGAGGACACTCCGTATACGACACAGCCTTTGAAAGTTAACGAAATGAGACACAGCTTGTGATATCTTCTGCATTTCCTGCTTCCCTAGAGCCGTCACTTCCTGTTTGTGCTGGTCAGCTTCCTGCGGTCCATCTGTAGAGATGAAAGTCATTTCCTGTTCTGAGTGCAGTGCATCCTGGGAAGAGGAGTGGAGTCTGAGGAACTCCCAGCATTCCCCATGGAGATTCAGCTGAGCTAACACTGGGCCGTCACATACGCTTCCGTATTCACACACACACACACACACACACACACACACACACACACACACACACACACACACACACACACACACACACACACACACACACACACACACACACACACCAGACTTTTTTTTTCAGATGAACTGTTCCCCGTAAGATCTGTAATCTGTGCTAACACAGTAAATGCGATCGTGCTTCTGCAATGGCTGCAACAGAACCAGTGTCTGCTTCCAGTGTCATGCAGAGGTGAAAAGGTCAACACGCCACGGGGATCATGACCTCTGCTGCCTCTGCACCTGTGTGTGTGTGTGTGTGTGTGTGTGTGTGTGTGTGTGTGCTGTTTGATGTGGTCAGCTTCAGATGAGGGCTAGAAAGGCTCACCATGTGCTTTTATCTCCTGAACCCCGCTGCCTTCATCGCCTCTCAGAGGGCATTATGGGATGGGCTGGCACTTTGGCCAGTTAACACTGGTATTAGAGGAGGAGGATTTAGACGAACTGTGATCAGTGTGTGAGACAGATGAGGAGACTAAAGGTCTTTGCACAATGAGTCCGATATTTTCGCATGTGTTTTTTCGTATTAGTGATCCGAAAAATCCTTCACGCACAGAGACCTTGCACACCGAGTCCGATGCGGAGTAATGAACGCGATACGGATAAAAAACGCAAAACAAGACAAAGTTACGTCTAGTGAGGATGGTTTGTTTGTCCTGAGGAGAGATTGTTCATCCACTCCTGCGATCACATAGAGAGGAGAGTTAAGCGAAAGAATGGGTCGCTCTCAGGAGCTCAGTGAACTCAAGCGGAAAGGAACCCTTAATGCTTCACCAAGACATTTTGGACAATTTCACGCTCCTGACTTTGTGGGATCAGTTTGTGGACGGCCCCTTCCTGTCCCAGCATGACTGCGCTCCAGTGCACAAAGCGTCGCTCCATAAAGACATGGATGAGGAGTTTGGTGTGGAGGAACTGGACTGGCCTGCACAGAGTCCTGAGCTCAACCCGATAGAACAGCTTTGGGATGAATTAGAGCGGAGACTGAGAGCCAGGCCTTCTCGTCCAACATCAGTGCCTGACCTCACAAATGAGCTTCTAGAAGAATGGGCAAAAATCCCCATAAACACACTCCTAAACCTTGAGGAAAGCCTTCCCAGAAGAGCTGGAGCTGTGAGAGAGGGTGGGCCGACTCCAGATTAAACCCCACGGGTTAACAATGGGAAGCTTGTGTGTGTGTAGAGGCGGCACAACACTTGGTGATATAGAGTTTATACACATAGATGTCTCATTAGCAGCCATTTCAATAGGTCCCTATACCCCTATACTATATCTCCTAGAGTCGCGGTCAAAGCTGATTCGACAGACCACCATTCGCCAGTTTCTGTGATTACTAGAAGCACGCAAACCCTTGGCCGTCATTATGCTAAGCCCCGCCCACCGACTCTATACACGATGTGATTGGCCCGACCAGAGTTTGGTTTTTACAGCTCAGACGTGTGTTGAGAATTGCTAGACGACACTCGCGGCAGATTAGATTTGCTGCCGCTAGGGTGCGTCTAGATTTTAGGCTAGTAAACAGGCCTTAATTGCTGCTCTTTTTGTTTATTTATGAAGAAAGAGTGTCTCTATATTGCAAACATGCACACACGCCCTTTCTGTCTGATGAATGTCCTTTATCAATGTAGTTCAGGCATTCCCTGAGTTAGCAGAAGGAGAATAAAGAGTATTTCAGAACAGCCTTCCCTCTGAAACTCCCAGTGAGGTGCAGTGGAATTAGAATAATACATCATATTAGATAGAATAAGATTAGCAGCGCTGGCTGCTAACGAAGGGCTTTATTTGGCTGTGCCCTCTGAGAGAGAGAGAGAGAGAGAGAGAGAGAGAGAGAGAGAGAGAGAGAGAGAGAGAGAGAGAGAGAGAGAGCATTGAGCAGTTCCTATCCTCTGGAGACTGAAGACTTCACAGAGAATGAGAAATAAATCTGTCCTATTCCTCTTATCTCTCACCTTGACTCAGGTGTTACTAATATAGGCCTATAGTTATCGAAGTGCAACACTAGTTGTTATAGTTAGCACTAATAACAATATTTTTATTGCAAGCACGATATTTAAAATGTAATGCCTGACCTCAAAAAGAGCATCAATTAAACGAATACGACCAACATCTAATATGAGTAATTTAACCCCAGCTGGGGTTCGGTGTCTTGCTCATGGACACCTCGACACTTGGTCAGGTGGAACCGGGGATTGAACCACCAACCCTCTGGTTTGAAGACAACCTACATGAACCACTGAGCCACTGCCGCCCCATATTAACTTATAAGTCGTTTGTCATCTGTTGAACATTAATGACCGCAGCAGGTTTATTAGGCTACTGTCACTTTAAGAGTGAGTGCACGGATCTAATATGCTGGTTTCGTCCACCTTCAGACAGAACTGGCTGTGTTTACGTGAAAACTCGTGCGCTTTGATGTTGTTCTGTGTGTTTGACCATCCATGCTGTCTGAGAGAGGCTGTCAGCAGATGATGATGATGATGAAGAGGATGAAAACTTCATTACCCCCTTTCTGGGATGATCCATATAGTCAGGAACAAAACTAGCCTGACAAGCCGGAGCCACATCCAGATGTTTGGTCTGAAACTCACCATTGACGGATCAATCTGAGGGGCGGATAAACGGCTGTCTGTCAAACTCCCTCTGCACGTGATAGGATAGCGCTACACCAGTGTTTCTCAAACTTTTTCTGCCATTCCCCACTTTGGAGGTAGGGAAGGGCCACGAGCCCCACCTGTCCCCAATCACCCAACAAAATGGTAATTATCTAGGCTTTAAGTTTGCCTGTTAACATTTATTTGATTAACATCACATTTAAACCTTTCATGTGTACAGTCAAAATATTTTAGCTGAGTTTTTTTTTAAGGCAACGTTATTTTAGAACGTTTCATCTTAATGTTTCTATGGCAACGCGTCATGTTTATCACGTGACTCACCATAATCAAAATAGCGCTGAATGACAGATGTATCGCTTTTATTACGTTTTTTTTCTTTTTTATTCAAAATATTGACATACTTGCTTACCATGTCATCAACTGTCTAATAATCCAATTGTAGGTGTGTTTTGCCATTTAAACCCCTTTATAAATGATCTTGATTTTGATCTATAATGTGAGATGGGTGCTGCCACGTTTGAACAAATGCACTGCAGTTCAGAGTCCTGTCAATCGGATTTGCAGTACGTATATTCATCAGCTTCTCCTGGAATAAGTAAGTGACCAGTGAACTGGGAGAAGAATCGAGCAAACTTTATAGTTATTTACACTATGTGTATCTGATATGAATAAAACATGTCGGCCAATTATATTTGAATGGATTGTTATTGCTGCTTCCAAAGACACCAGTGTGTATTCTACAAACTCTAAATGTATTGTTTTACTAGTACTTGTGTATTTAAATGTTACCTATTCAATTAAACCTAAAGTAAACAGTATGCGGTTGAAAACACTGCATGACGTATGTCAAGAGCTGAGCGCGTATGCATCTGGCTCAGTGCCAGCCGAAGCGCGTCCCACCGTTTGAATCTGACAGTTATGTCACGTCTCTCAGGGGCATAGAAATAAAAATCCCATGTGGGACCGCTCAAAAGGTTAATAGAGATGGGCACAAAAAATTAACACATTTCCTCCCGTTTGTCGTGCCCCACTTGTCATGTCTCTATTCCCCACCAGTGGGGCGCGCCCCACACTTTGAGAAACGCTGCGCTACACCAACCAGAGCAACGAGGGTGAAGCAGAGCTGACTGACTGATTAAACATTCGCCGTATCCGCTCGGCTAAACTCGAACACATCTTCCCTTCTTCAGAATGACTTCAGTGCAGCTCTTTGTTCTTTTCTCAGAGAAAAGCTTAACTCAAGTCTTCCAGAGTCGCGGTCAAAGCTGATTCGACAGACCGCCGTTCGCCAGTTTCTGTGTTTACTAGAAGCACACAAACGCAACTCAGCCGTCATTAGGTTAAGCCCCGCCCACCGACTCTACACACGATGTGATTGGCCCGACCAGAGTTTGGTTTTTACAGCTCAGAAGTGTGTTGAGAGTTGCAAGACGACACTCGCGGCAGATTAGATCTGCTGCCGCTAGCGTCTAGATTTCTAGGCTAGAACAAAACATAGAAATTGACAGAATTTCGAAATTGAGATGAAGTCAGTTATGACTTATTAAGATAATTATGATATAAAAAGTGAAAATTATGACAGCCATAATTATGAGGAAAATGTGAAATTGTGTTATGAAATAAGAACTTGAAGTTAAAGTGGTGAAGAATTGAGAAGTCAACTTTCCCTTGAGATTTTGATATATAAAAGATCATGGTTATATAAAAATAGCCCCGTGTCTCGTCTAATTCAGTAGCCCCGCCCACCGACTCATCTAATTCAGTAGCCCCGCCCACCGAGTCATCTAATTCAGTAGCCCCGCCCACCGAGTCATCTAATTCAGTAGCCCCGCCCACCGACTAAACTAATTCAGTAGCCCCGCCCACCGAGTCATCTAATTCAGTAGCCCCGCCCACCGACTCATCTAATTCAGTAGCCCCGCCCACCGACTCATCTAATTCAGTAGCCCCGCCCACCGAGTCATCTAATTCAGTAGCCCCGCCCACCGACTCATCTAATTCAGTAGCCCCGCCCACCGACTAAACTAATTCAGTAGCCCCGCCCATCGAGTCTAATTCAGTAGCCCCGCCCACCAACTCAACTAATTCAGTAGCCCCGCCCATCGAGTCTAATTCAGTAGCCCCGCCCAGCGAGTCTAATTCAGTAGCCCCGCCCACCAACTCAACTAATTCAGTAGCCCCGCCCATCGAGTCTAATTCAGTAGCCCCGCCCAGCGAGTCTAATTCAGTAGGTCATTAATTCAATCCTCAGACTCACCTTCAGTCCTGAATCAGCGAGACACATCAACAGAGGAAGAGGAGCTGGAAATGAGGAGTGTGTGTGTGTGTGTGTGTGTGTGTGTGTGTGTGCGTGCGTGCGTGCGTGCGTGTGTGTGTTTCTTTGATACTCTGGGATTATTGCTGTATTCTTCTGTCTGTCTTCGCTTTACTTCTGCCTCAACCCTTCACGTTTCATTCCAGTAACCCAATCAAACACAGGACATTCACTTCCCATCATGCTTTGCCAACGGGTTGCATTCGGAGAGTAAATGTTTAAATAAAGAGCTACTGTACGCACTTTAAACAAGATGACAAAATGTTGAGACTTTTTGATATTTAATGTTCTGTTATGTTGGTATTTAAAAGTGTGTGTGTGTGTGTGTGTTTAGAGGTTATCATTGTGATGAAGTGTCACACAAACACACACACACACACACACACACACACACACACACACACACACACGTCTGAGTATTCTGCAGTCACACACACACACACACACACACACACACACACACACACACAGTGATGCTCTGCTGCCCTCTGGCGTTTGCATGCGAACTCTCGGCCTCAATGCTTTGCATATTCATTTCCTGCATTTTTTTTTTTACCTCGAGATAAATTGATCAGATGATGTGCGTTTATGATCAGAAAGAACACTCATGCGCATGCGTGCTGGAGACACGCGTGAGTATTTTCTGAGCTCTATCTGTAACTCAACATGACAGGATGAAAACTGAATCTGACACGTGATGATGTCGTGCGCTAGTCTCGAGCTGATTGGTTGGTTTGCACAGCAGTCTGGTGACGTCATCATCACGGGCAAGCAAAATTATTTATTTATTTATTAATGCCATAACCAGAACAACACAACAAGACATATCCAAAGCAAAAAAGTAACTAGAGTAAAATAAATAAAACAATGGACAAGAACAAAAGTATAACAAACAAAAGGCGGTCCGCCGCCGATGTGACGTCATGCGTAAAGTGTGTGTGTGTGTGTGTGTGTGTGTGTGTGTGTGTGTGTGTGTGTGTGTGTGTGTGTGTGTGAGTGTGTGTGTGTGTGTGTGTGTGTGTGTGTGTGTGTGTGTGTGTGTGTGTGTGTGTGTGTGTGTGTGTGTGTTAGGACGAGCACGGCTGTGGTCTAATGGCGGTGCATCGCCGCATACTCGCTGCAATCGCGGTTTAAAACTCGTTTAATTTAATCAGAAGCGAAATCAGTCAGTAGTGCTGCAGTATGAGCAGCGCACTGTTGGGGAAGAGACTCTAATTACAGTAAGACGCGTGGAGAAGCATTAAAAAGCAACAGATTGTGTGTGAAAATAAATCCTAAAAGTGGTTTATTTAATTTAAAAATCTTCAAAATGTATTCGGTGAGGAGGGCCACACATGGGGTCAACGGCACACAGTATTAATACAGATACTCTCGCTGAAATAATGTTTAAGTTTATACTTCCTCAAAACAATAACTTTAGCAAAGTTTGAACTATTCTCAGTTTATTTTGATGAAAAAAAAAATCATTTTTGATCAATAAATGAGCTGTCATTAAAATATGTTAATAAAGATATATATATATATATATGAAAAATATAGAAGCAAAATCCTTTAAAAAAGTAAAGATTCTGAAAGCATTGAAGGAGATCCCATAATTTAATATAAATGTACAGTAGTAACAATAACTTATATTTTATTATATGATATAATTAATATCACATTTTTAAATATGATGGTTTTATTATAAATATGGTGATTATCTCTAAGGTGGACTTTTACAATCTGAATGTGAACACGTCAACGGATGGAGAAGTCAGCGGATGTTTAATATGTTAAATATGGTGCCTTTAGTACCATACTTTTACATATTCTTCCGTTATTGCAAAACTGTTGCTTTAATTACCTTGAACAAAACTGACAAACATTAACACGCCTTTGTTTCAAAATATATTCAATCATTTTAGCCATTTGTATTTGCTGCTTAAATCTACAACATTTTAAAAACATCAAATATTCGATCAAATGAGCGCAGCTGCCTGAGATGGCCTCAGAGATCATCTGGAAGAGCGGAGGATTTGGAAAGTGCTGCCGGTTTGTGCCATCTAATGGTTTAGGAAAATCAAATCAAAGGAGCGTCCGTCCCTGTGGAGCCGTAGATATATTCCTTTACCAGTCTGTTCATCACTCTTGCCAGAACGTTTTGAGGACATGCATGAAGGCTTTTCTTTGACACTGTGGGATTATTGCTGTATTCTTCTGTCTGTCCTCGCTTCACGTCTGCTTCAACCCTTCACACTGACCTCAATAATGTCCCAGTTTAGATCCAGCACCGTCTTCATCCTCTGAAAATCACCAGCTAGGAAAATCTGTGAATTTATGAGGAAACACTGGTATCCAACATCGTAACCTTGCGTTTAAGAGCACTGCAAAAAATGCTCTTCTTACTCAGTATTTCTGACGTTTCTAGTCCAAACATCTAAACATTCATAAAAACAAGAAACATTTACTAGACAAGCAAAAGTAATTGTCTTGATTTGGGGAAAATAACTCAAAATGAAGAGTTTTTGCATAAAATAAGATAAATAATCTGCCAATGGGGTGAATAATCTTGTTTTATGTTTGAATTATGTCTATCTGCAGCAAACTGAGCTGCTCTGTGTATTGTGACAGCTTTCTATCAGAACCAGCATTAACTTCTGGAGCAGTTTGAGCTCCAGTAGCTCGTCTGTTTGATCGGACCCCACGGGCCAGCCTTCGCTCCCCACGGTCATCAATGAGCCTTGGCCGCCCATGACCCTGTGGCCGGTTCTCCACTGGTCCTTCCTTGGAGCACTTTTGATAGATACTGACCACTGCAGACCGGGAACAGCCCACAAGAGCTGCAGTTTTGGAGATGCTCTGACCCAGTCGTCTAGCCGTCACAATCTGGCCAAACTCGCTCAAATCCTTACGCTTGCCCATTTCTCCTGCTTCACACACATCAACTCTGAGGACGAAATGTTCACTTACTGCCTAATATATCCCACCCACTAACAGGAGCCGTGATGAAGAGATCAGCAGTGTTATTCACTTCAAGTTATATAATTTCAGTGATATTTGAAGCCAAATTTCGAGAGCTTCAGGGCAAAATCCAGTGTGTGACTTCAGCTGATTTTCTGTACGAGACGTGTGTGTGTGTGTGTGTGTGTGTGTGTGTGTGTGTGTGTGTCTGTGTGTGTGAGTGTGTGTGTGTGTGTGTGTGTGTGTGTGTGTGTGTGAGAGAGAGGAATATATCAGTATATTTTCATCTGTGAATAACTGAGTAGGTCATTCTCTCATAGGATGACGGAATTGTCCTCCTTGCGGTAGCGTTCTCTGTCAGCTCTGAATATGGCTGTATTGTTATTGAAATAACCTCCACACGTTCACCTGAGGCTTGAGAGAGTTATGTATTTGCAGCAGAGCGCCACGAGGGGCCGAACTCAACCGGAGCAACTCTGGATTTCATTTATTTTAATAGTATCTCACCTACTTCTCACACATCTCGGATTTTCGGAGAACTTTCGGAGCCTTTTCCTCCGAACACTGATCAGTATTTATGGTTTTTTCCCCAAAGGAACGCATTGGTCAGATGATCTTTTCAAGGGATTTGTGTGACATAAAGGATTTATTAGGAGTCTGGTGGCTGATGAAGAGCATCTTCTCCTCGTCACGGATAGACAGAAATTGAGGATTTGCAGGTAAACTGAATAACATTGCTGCATTTAATGTTGTTCATGGATGTTAATGCATACACTGTAAAAAACAAAAAATCAGGTCTCCAATTGAAAATGCTGTCAGTAAAAAAGGCACATAGCTGTCGCTGGGGCGGCACCCTAAGGTACGAAGTAAGGTACAAAGATCTACCTTTTCACTTTTGTACCTTAGGTGACAGAACTGTACCTTTTTTTCTGAGAGTGTAGTGACTGATCACATCTAAATTGTTCAGTTGGCCAAATTGAATTTCTGTGAATTAAATTCCATCAATTAACCGAAATTAAATTCAGCCAACTGAACAATTTAATGTCAGATGAGGACCTGTTTACTAGCCCTTACTCACGGTTTCTAACTTCATCAGTGTGTTTCATATTGACATCTGATCCTCCTCTTCCTCTTCTTTCGGCCTGCGTGTACAGTATATATGGCCTGTAGTTATGTTTTAGCTATCTAATATAATATAATAAGTGTACATAGCCTGTCAGATCTGCTGTCCCTTGACCTCTGTATGGTCAGCTGTGTGTGTTATGAAGATGGCAGGAGTGTGTGTGGAGATGAATGGACTACATGAGAGAAGAGTGCAGAAGATCTGCAGCACAGCTCCAATTAGAAAGGCTTTATTTGGAAGCGCTCCACTGTGTCGTGTCCTATATTCTCCAAACGGGAAGAGGCCAGGGTTGCCAGATCTGCGTAATAAAAACAATCAAAACCAGCCCACTGACCAATTAAACAACATCTCAAAATAAGACACTCCCACCCCTAAAATACAACCACTGTTATTATTTACACACAATTTTAATTTCATTAAAAAAACAACAACAACAAAAAACATATTTACTACCAACAAGGATTGAGTCATATCTGATGTGTGTGTGTGTGTGTGTGTGTGTGTGTGTGTGTGTGTGTGTGTGTGTGTGTGTGTGTGTGTGTGTGTGTGTGTGTGTGTGTGTGTGCGCATGAGTGTGTGTGTGTGTGTGTGTGTGTACTTGTTTATCTTGTATCTTGTTTATAAATCCCTGCTCTAATAACATCTGTGTTCATTAATGCTATTACAGTAACAGCCCACTAGAGGACAGTGTTATAAAGCTGAAGCTGACTAATGGTTACTCTCTCTCTCTCTCTCTGTGTGTGTGTGTGTGTGTGTGTGTGTGTGTGTGTGTGTGTGTGTGTGTGTGTGTGTGTGTGTGTGTGTGTGTGTGTGTGTGTGTGTGTGTGTGTGTGTGTGCGCATGAGTGTGTGTGTGTGTGTGTGTGTGTGTACTTGTTTATCTTGTATCTTGTTTATAAATCCCTGCTCTAATAACATCTGTGTTCATTAATGCGATTACAGTAACAGCCCACTAGAGGACAGTGTTATAAAGCTGAAGCTGACTAATGGTTACTCTCTCTCTCTCTCTCTGTGTGTGTGTGTGTGTGTGTGTGTGTGTGTGTGTGTGTGTGTGTGTGTGTGTGTGTGTGTGTGTGTGTGTGTGTGTGTGTGTGTGTGTGTGTGTGTGTGTGTGTGTGAGCCTGTTTATGTGGTTTTTGATGACACAAATTTGTATAACTACATGGGTATTACACTGGTATTACACTATAAATGTGGTTTATGAGGACATATCAAATGTCCCCATAATTCAAATGGCCTTAAAAACATACTAAATGATGTTTTTTTGAGAAAGTAAAAATGCAGAATGTTTCCTGTGATGGGTAGGTTTAGGGGCAGTGTGTGTGTGTGTGTGTGTGTGTGTGTGTGTGTGTGTGTGTGTGTGTGTGTGTGTGTGTGTGTGTGTGTGTGTGAGCCTGTTTATGTGGTTTTTGATGACACAAATTTGTATAACTACATGGGTATTACACTGGTATTACACTATAAATGTGGTTTATGAGGACATATCAAATGTCCTCATAATTCAAATGGCCTTAAAAACATACTAAATGATGTTTTTTTGAGAAAGTAAAAATGCAGAATGTTTCCTGTGATGGGTAGGTTTAGGGGCAGTGTGTGTGTGTGTGTGATGGGTAGGATTAGGGCAGGGGCAATGTGTGTGTGTTTGTGTGTGTGTGTGTTTGTGTGATGGGTTTAGGGGCAGTGTGTGTGTATGTGTGTGTGTGTGTGTGTGCGTGTGTGTGTGTGTGTGTGTGTGATGGGTAGGTTTAGGGCAGGGGCAATGTGTGTGTGTGTGTGTGTGTGTGTGTTTTGTGTGATGGGTTCAGGGGTAGTGTGGGGGGAATGTACAATTTATACAGTGTAAAATCCATTACGTTCATGGAAACACAATGTGTGTGTGTGTGTGTGCGTGTGTGTGTGTGTGTGTGTGTGTGTCAGCTGAATATGCTGCGGAGCCCGACGTCCAGTGAGGAAGAGATGGCCCAGAGTTTCTCAGACTCTTCTCATGAGTCCAGCTCCAGTTCCAGAGAGGAAGTCGTCTATGAGACAGTCCGAGCAGAACGGCCGGCCAATCAGATGACAGACAGCCAGCTGACCATCCGAGTGTTGATCCCAGACCTGCAGCAAACTGTGAGTGTGTGTGTGTGTGTGTGTGTGTGTGTGTGTGTGTGTGTGTGTGTGTGTGTGTGTGTGTGTGTGTGTGTGTCGAGGTTCCTCACTGACGATGAGGGCTTGACAGAGCAATTAGAGTAATTAGAATTAAGTTGTAGGAAATGATTAGTCGTCCAATCTGATATGTTGTGTATTTATTTTCTTCTAGTGGATGAGTAAAACGTGAGGGATGAGGGATCAAACTTTTACAATGTCATAAGGATCAAAGATTAAGTTTTTACACAAAAAAAACAAAAACAAATATATATGCAGAAAAACTGTTATTTTCAACCCTCATTCTTACCCTCTATCTGAACGGACCCATTTTAAAGGAGCTGCTCCTTTAAGGCATGTCAGTAAATGCCCACTGTTGTGATTGGCTAATGTCACTACATAGGAAACAGTATCAACGGCCGCTCACTACTGAAAATATTATCCATATAAAACCTTCATTTATTGACAAAGCATTATTGAATCCTTCACTGACGGGTCGTGATGCGGCTGCTTTCAGATGCTTCCTCTGTCAACACAAGCTTCCCTGCAAACCTTCAATTACAAAACAATCTGCTCCGAACAAACTCATAATCCTCCGATGTGATCCGGGACGCTGAACGCATGTCGGTTTCTGTATCAGTGTAGACAGCGTCAGTCATTTATAATGGCTTCTGTTTGCTTTTGACTTTCCGGTCATTCCAGTGTAGAAATAATGATCAGTAGTAATCAGCTGTTAAGAAACTGAACGCAAGTGGGCGGAGCCTGTGGTGGTAGTGGGCGGAGCCTGTGGTGATAGTGGGCGGGGCCTGTGGTGTGATATGTATAACTATTTGTTGATGCCTTGTGCTGAAGATAGGCATGTACAAATTATTTGCCCATGTGAGTGACAGGTTGCCCCGCCCTCGTCAATAATATAAATAATAATTTGTTACATTTATCGAAGGGCATCCTGGGATTTTTAATGGCCACAGAGAGTCAGGACCTCGGTTTAACGTCTCTTCCAAAGGACGGATAGAGAAGAGAAGCTGAGTGGAAGTAATTCAGATTCAAGATTACCAGGAACATGGAACATTTATGCACCCATAAATTATTTAGAATAAACACTGCTATATTCCATAAACAAGAATGGTCACTTTTGATTTCGTGGGGTCTCGTGGTGAAAAATGCTCTTCTTATTTAGTATTTATTTCTTGTTTCCAGTCTAAATATCTAAAAACTCTTAAATCAAGATGCATTTACTAGATCAGTAAAACAACATCAGATATTTTTGCTTGTTTTCTGGGGAAAAATATCAAAATGAAGAGAGTTTTTGCTTTTGAGTAGTTTGGGACGGCAACGAGAAACAAGATTATTTTTCTCACCCCATTGGCAGATCATTTTGTTTTAACCTGTTTTAAAACTCTCTTCATTTAGATATTATTTTCAACAAAACAGGAAAAAATATCTTATGTTGTTTTACTGATCTAGTAAATGCATCTTGATTTAAGAATTGTTCTTTAGACTGGAAACGAGACCAAATGACTGAGTAAGAGGAGCGTTCCTTGCAGTGAATGATGTTCCCGTGACTTTCCTTCAACAGAAAAGCATGCGGTTTAACTCCAGTGACACGGTGTGGGCTGTTAAACAGCGGATCCTGTGCACATTGAGCCAGAATCTGAAGGATGTGCTGAACTATGGCCTTTTCCAGACGTCCAGCGACGCCAGCGATGGGGAATTCCTGGATGAAGAGAGTCTGATTGGGGAGCATCCACTGCCAGCCTGCGAGGGCGTCCCATCACTGGAGGTACAGCTCAGCATTCATCAGGCCAGAAGGAAAACGGGGACGCTTTATAATAATACCGACGTAAATGAACACTTAATTCAGCATTAACTAATGATTAGTGGAGTACTGATAGGGCTGGGTGATATATCGAATATTAGCAATAATATCGTAATAATTTTGACCATCATGTAAAATTTGAAAATATCATGAATATCAAATATTTAAAATTTATATAATACTTTCCCAAAAAAACTTTACCAGATAACGCAGATTCACTAAACATTGGAAGCAGAAGAGTTAAATATATACGCGCAGTACACGACAAAGAAAGAAAGAGAAATATGCGCGCATGAGAGAAATAAAAGTGTGGCACGAGACAAGCTCGAGCTGGACTCTGACCTGAAGCACACACACACACACACACACACACACACACACATGCCTTGCAGACAACATACGATCGATTCAGTTCTTTCGTGGATTATTATGTTTGGGTTTGAATGGTCAAAAATATGTAAAAATTCACATCCTGGCATCTTTAGTGAACGTATACAGTTGAGGAAGGCTAACTGGATCCCTGCAGACCTTAAGCCGGACCTAATATTCGGTGTGATTTAATGTTAATCAAACAACAATGAAAATCAGAAAACCATGCTTGGCTAAATAACTTTAATATCTTTATTAAGAATCAGTGTAGCCTATAGTTAATTTATCAAATATAATTCTGTAGCAGTACTGTCCTGTTTAACACTGTGAAGCTGCTTTGAAACAATCGTCATTGTAAAAGCGCGATATAAATAAAGTTGATTGATTGATTTATCATCATAAAATGCATTAGCAGAACTTTCAACAGAACAATCACTTCAGACTACAGCACACACACCTTTATGGAACCAAAAGAGCCTTCATTCTGATGTTTATAAATGTGTTATCATGTAATTGCTGCAATGAAATCTGAGAGGCTTCTTTGTTCCTGCACACTACAGTTTCGCTACAAAACCCGACTGTACAATCAGCCCAGTGTGGATGAAAAGCAGATCGCCAGACTTCACACGAAGGTGAGAGCAAAGACGCAAGACACGATACGATCGAGCGGATCTGGAGACTTTATCACATATGTGGATGATGCCAGTGTGACCAAATGACCTGTTTTCCCAGGACATGTCCTGGCTGTTTTGTATAAAGTGATGAAAATGTCCTGGTTATCATTATTTTTCATTGGGCCATTAAATTGGCCGGCACTATCATCTTATTGCCGGGCACAGTGTCCTGGTTTTTGGTACTCAAAATATGGTCACCTTAGATAATGCAGCTGTTAATGTGAATGTGATGTAGATATTCTGCCCTGGATAACCACCAGAGGGCACTCCTTCTGTCGCCTGTGTTGCTTTCCCATCATGCACTACACTTCCCATAACCCCCTGCCTGGAGGTTCTGATTACTGCCAGCTGTTCTGCATTATCTCATTTATGTTGGTCTATTTAAACTCTGTTCACTCATTCTTTGCGAAGTCTTGTATGTGTCACACTGCATTTCCGAGCATTAGTTCTGGTTTTATGTCTCATGGTTGTGATTTTCTGTTTTCTCCCTGGGTTTGCCTGGGTTTTTGACTCTTTGAACTCTGTCTTTGTTTGTATTGTTTGCCCTGTGGTTTTGACCCTCGCCTGTTATAAGGATTACTATTCTAGATTGACCCCCCAAAAGAGCAGCGTTTGGATCCTCAGCCCGAGTCTCGGAGCAGTTCGTGACACTGCACATGCTTTCCATCATACAGTCATAAGAAAGTGTCTTGTAAATAATTAAAAAATTATGAATTATTTAAATGATTAGCGGTCGAGAGAATGATGAGCAGTACTGTGTCTGTTTTCATGTAATTTTAAAGCTTATAGGCTTATGTTTAATTTGTAACTTCTTTTTTAAGTGAAGATATCAGAACGTTGTGGAAATGTTCTCTGAAGTTGATGAACAGATGTTCTTCTAGGAACATTAATAGAACGATCATTCAAAGCTTTCTGGTTTTTAATAATGTTCTCAAAATGCTAGCACAAAATCATTATTTATACATCGTTCCTGGAGTGTGTTTTTTAATGTTGCTACTTGTTTCAGAACAGTCAAAAGTAACATCTCATAATGTTTGAAGAATGATACAATGGGAAGTTTCCTTTCATATAACGTTAATAAAACCAAGAAGAAAAAAACATTTTTAAAACATTTAAAAAAAAAATCTAGACATTCAGACAACATTCAGAAATAATGTTTTTATACCTTAATGGGAACATTGGTTAAACATTCTACAGGTTTTCTTCACGTAATGTTTTTGTTCGCTGGTAATTCACTGTTAAGTTTTGTTTAGGCTTATTTAATCATCTGATTAAAGTAATGCTGTCATTTACAAAAGCAAAAACACCTCAAGTAATGTAGAGTAATGTATCTAATCGTACACAAGACACATTGTGTTGTATCTTTTATTGCCTTTATTATTCCTTTATTATTGTCTCTCTCCAGGCCAGCTTGAGGAAGTTCATAGATTACATCCAGCATCATCAGCTGGAGAAATTCTCCAGAATCCTGGACAGAGGACTGGACCCAAATTTCCAGGACCCGGACACCGGAGGTACCAGAAGAACCGATCCACACACACCTGAGCTTTTCACACATTTACATTTACATTTACATTTACATTTACATTTATGCATTTGGCAGACGCTTTTATCCAAAGCGACTTACATTGCATTCAAGATACACATTTTATCTTGACATTTTTTTTGTCAATCCACACCTGACCATGATCACTGTACTACTCGTTTATGTGTGTGTGTGTGTGTGTGTGTGTGTGTGTGTGTGTGTGTGTGTGTGTGTGTGTCATAGAGACTCCTCTCACCTCCGCAGCACAGCTGGAGAATAAGCTGGAGTTTATTAAAGCTCTGAAGAACGGAG
This sequence comes from Pseudorasbora parva, assembly GCF_024679245.1. NCBI lineage: Eukaryota > Metazoa > Chordata > Actinopteri > Cypriniformes > Gobionidae > Pseudorasbora > Pseudorasbora parva. The sequence goes on along the minus strand of NC_090187.1, from coordinate 861,713 downwards.
GAGCTCACCTGGACTTCAGGGCTAAAGACGGCATGACTGCTCTTCACAAAGCTGCTCGCGCTAAAAACCAGCCAGCGCTAAAGGTACAATACTCGCATTATAATTACTCTTCTTATCAGCACACTTGTTTTGAATTATTAAGAAGGTTTTTAGTTCTAACAACTTCTATGTTATCCACTTTAAAAAAAAAAATAAGTTGCTCAATAGGGTCTAAAAGTTAAAAAAAACAAAAAAACTTTTTGAGTAAGAGCAAATACTTACTGTTTAGAAAACCAGCCTGATATTATACAAGCTATTATAACTTACATTCTAAGCAATGGAAAGCTACTATCCTGCTATATTTATGACATCTCTGACAATAAACAGAACATAATGGGACATTTAAACAAGTTTAACATTTGAACTTAAAAGTTTAAATACAGTCTAGTACCATCATGGCCGCCAGTCCAGAGTCTAGTCCCATCATGGCCGCCAGTCCAGAGTCTCGTCCCGTCATGGCCGCCAGTCCAGAGTCTCGTCCCGTCATGGCCGCCAGTCCAGAGTCTAGCGAGCCCCTGCCCCTTTGAAAGTGAAAGTGCCCTTTTTGATCGCACCACAGTGCTCCCGCGAACGCGATCTCCACTGCGCACTGAGCGCGATTTCCAACGTGCACCGAGTGCTAATTCTACTGATGGGGACACGAATGGTACTGACCTGTCCCCGCGAAGGTCTGTGCACGCTACTGGTCCCGAGTCTAGAGTCCACTTCATTGCCGCCAGTCCAGAGTCTTCAACCAAGAGGGCCACCACGCCTCAGGGTCAAGTTATGGCTCCAGCCCCTGAAACCACTCCAGGGTCCGCTCCAACCCATGAATTTCTAATGGGAAACAATGATGATGAATATGTGTTGTTCACTATTTCCTCTCCAGACGCTGCTTGAGCTCGGGGCATCGCCAGACTATAGAGACAGCCGTGGATTGACGGCGCTGTATCACACTGTGCTGGCTGACGGAGACACGCAGTGCTGCGAGCTTCTGCTGAACGAACACGCGTCCGTCTGCTGCCAGGATGAGAACGGGTGGCATGAGATACACCAGGTGAACTTCAGTCTCAATACACACACACACACACACACACACAACACACAACACACACACACACACACACACACACACACACACACACACACACACACAATGTCCAGATACAGTTTTACAGGTCCATTTACAACCCTATAAATTGTCCCTAGGATGTAATGCTCTGTTTTTGCCTTATTTGGAAGAGTCATGAATATTAATGTTGAGCTCTGCTCTGATTGGCTGTTTTTACTTCACTGCACTGCTCAATGACAGCTAACACATCTATACCATCCGTCATGGCAATGATTTTACAATGATAGCTTCTTAACTTTGAATCACGAACTGAACTGCGTAGCGCGTAAATATGTTGTTTACAGTAACGTTATAGTTTGACAGTAGAGTACTAATTTAAAAATTGATTTATTTAGCCAAACAAAGTAATGTAGAAGCCACTTAAAATAGTCAGTGTCATATGTACTACTCAGCCGCTGCAAAATAATCATGCTTCAGTTCTCAAAAATTTATATTTATTAAACAAATTGACTAAGCCTTGTCAAATGACTATCGTTTCAACTTAGATGGTGGAGAAGGTGACGTTAAAGGATCGAGTGAGCAGTCTGTAAGCAACTAAACAGTAGTAGTAAGCATCGAAAATACATTTTGGTCCAAAAATAACAAAAACTACGACTTTATTCAGCATTGGCTTCTCTTCCGTATTTTGGATGCTTCAAGAGACTCTAATTAACCCACTGATGTCTCATATGGACTACTGTGATGATGTTTTTATTCCCTTTCTGGACATGGACAGTATAGTGTGCATACACTTGCATACGCTCTCGGACTAAATATAAAATATCTTAAACTGTGTGTGAAGATGAACGGAGGTCTTACGGGTGTGGAGCGACATTAGGGAGAGGAGTTAATGACAGAAGATTCATTTTTGGCTGAACTAACCCTTTAAGTATCTCAGCGATTAAGGCCATGTTGGCGTTATGTTGAGATTCGCCTGTTTTTCCATGGTGTTATTCACAAACTAGTGAATGAGGAGGCAATGGTGTTTGAGACTCACAGTATGTGATGTCCATGTACTGAACTCTTATTATTTAACTATGGCAAAGTTAATTCAAGTTTTCATTCTAGGGCACCTTTAAGCAGCTACTGAATATATTAGGAAAAAAATTCAGTTTACACTGGCTGTGTGTGTGTGTTTATGTGCGTGTGTGTGTGTGTGTGTGTGTGTGTGTGTGTGTGCGCGCAAACAGGCTTGTCGTCATGGTCATGCCCAACACCTGGAGCATCTGTTGTTTTACGGAGCAGATATGAGCGCTCCGAACGCCTCGGGGAACACGGCGCTGCACATCTGTGCTCTCTACAACCAGGTGTGTGATTACAGCGCTATATATTAGAGGCTATGTTTGTTTAGTGTAAGGTAAACTTCTGAATGTGTGTCTGTGTTTAAGGGCTTCTGCTGTATTGTGAGTTATGAAGAATAATGCACACACACAAATTCAGTTCATTACCTTGGAAAGGTCTTTATTTCCAAACCAGAGACTGTGAATCTGAGCATGTGCAGTCTCCTTTTAATCAATGTTGTGCATCCTTGCATATCTAATGATATTTTCAAAATATAGTTTCTCTTAAATATTGATAAAAGTATATATTTTTGTGCATCAAACTGGTTTAAACGATTTTTTCTTTAGTAATGGTAAAAACAAAACTTTTGTGCTTTCAGTAGTTCCTGATTAGATACAATATGGTTTATTTGTAAAATATTAAGTTATTAATGTTTTATAAGATCTTAGAATATAAACTAAATGTTGAGGTCTCTAAATGTGGTTTTATAACAATTACAATGTGCATGGTTATATTTTAAACTGTATAATGACAGTAAAACATGTGATTTAAACAACTTTAGAAGTTTTGACCACACTGCAGAAAAGGCTCTTCTTATTTAGTGTTTTTTTCTTGCTTCCAGTCCAAATATCTAAATATTCTTAAATCAAGATGCATTTACTAGATCAGTAAAACGACAAGATATTTTTTCTTGTTTTCTGGGAAATAAAATCTAAATGAAGTGAGTTTTTACTTATAACAAGCAAAATGATCTGCCAATGGGGTGAGAAAAATAATCTTATTTCTGATTGGGACGGAAACAAGAAACAAGATTTCAATCAGAGATAAGATTATTTTTCTCACCCCATTGGCCGATCATTTTGCCTGTTTTAAACAAAAACTTACTTCATCGTCGTTTTACTGATCTAGTAAATGCATCTTGATTTAAGAATTGTTAGATATTTAGACTGGAAACAAGACAAAATTACTGAGTAAGAAGAGCATTTTTGCAGTGCATAAAACCCTTAATAAAAAGATAAACCTAATATTACATCCTTTAATTGTTTTTAATAATGGGGTGAGTCAAAATTACAATCATTATATTTTGTGTTCAATTTATATCTGAGCAAAAGCAGCAGACGCTGAATGAAAGTGCAGATTGACTTTCCGACAGTAGGTGGCGCTCATGGAAAACAAACACCCTTGAGCTCAAAGCATTGCAAGAGTTTTAGGGAGGTAGGAGGGAAATAAAATAATAATATCATGTGTGTGTCTGAGGAAACTCTATTGTGAGTCTGTTGTTCAAGTGTAGTATCGTGTGTGTGTGTGTGTTAGTCTGAGGATCTGTTTCTGAATCTGCAGGAGAAGTGTGCGCATGTTCTGCTGATCAGAGGAGCCGACAAGGAGCTGAAGAACTACAACAGCCAGAGTCCATTTCAGGTACTGTCCTCACTCATGAGCCCTGACCCCTGACACTGGCACCCTAAACACTCGCAGTCTTCCTACGAGTCCGGACACGAGGCAGCCATTGCACAGCAAAAAAATGCTCTTCTTATTTAGTAATTTTGTCTTGTTTCTAGTCTAAATATATATAAAAAAGTGGATTCGGACGCCCTCAGAGCTCCAGACCCTGATCTCAGATCAGTGGAATAGGGCCTTAAAGTCAGAATTGTGAGATAACAAGTTGCAATTACCTAAACAAACGACTTAAACAAGAGACTCACAAACAACCATCACCAAACATGAGCCTGGAGGATCATCAGGATCGACACACACTTCATATTCAATAAGGCCCTAAAAGTGAAACGAATAAGCCTTAGGCTGAATTTGTGTTTATTTACTCCTTAATAAAATGGCAATGGGCAGGGCCGTACCCAGGATTTTCTAAATACCGAGGTCCAAATATGAATTTTAGAGGGTTGAGAAAAAAACATTTCCCTCCTTTACATATGCATTTTAAGACATAAGAAAATCAAAGAATCAGCTAACTGTAGCCTTAAGTGTGCAGTATAAATTATTTTAAGAAGACAACAGATTTTTATAAATGAGAATCTGGTTAAATTTTGCAAAAAAATTAGACTCTTTAGAAAATCAGAAAATCTGTTTTGTTGTTAAATTGAGCCAAAGACGACATATGTGTGACTCCGTCTATGAAAACCTAGCTAAAGTTAATTTTTGTGATTTACATTATGTAAAGAACATTATTTGAACATATAACCTTGATATATTTAATGTTGAATGAGTAAGATCATGTCAAAGATAGAAATCAATGTGAAAATATAACCAATGAGTGAAATCAAAATTTGATGCTTCTAATCTCAATATTAGATTATGAGACTTTAGCCTGGATTTCACAGACAAGAATCACTTTATGTGTAGCAATTAGGAATATACTGTGGGCTAATGCTTTTTCAATTCTGAGCACAGTGGGCTACCTGCTCTTTCTGTCTCATCGCCATTATCTTCTCTCTTTCTTTTTTCCCTTCTCCTTCTCTTGTCCTGTATCTTTTCTCTTTACAAAGCTGAGCTTTGTTTGAAGCAGTCTTCATTTTCGTCTGTATCGTTATAAGTTTGCATCCCTGATTATTAAGCGCTCTTGCGGTGTTGTGATGTCAAACATCAGTCGTTGTTCGAAGCGCCGGTTGATGGTTGTGGCATTTGTCCCGCCTCTTCTCCACTGTGATTGGACATTGATGTTCACCCAAAGTTTAACTGTGGACGCTCAACGCGTAAAAATGGACAAAACCTGCCAGCTGTTGACGCTATTGAAAAGTGCGGCGCATCCATTGGAAACAATTGAAAACATACGCCGGGCGAGGCGAGAACACCTGTTTGTACGCGCCGCCTTAATAGGCTATTATTTTGCAACTTCTATTATGTACACTTCGTGGAATTACCGAGGTCCGGACCTCGGGGACCTCAATGGTGGGTACGGCCCTGCCAATGGGGTAAGAAAAATGTAACAAAAAATATTTTATGTCAAATAAAGTGTTCTTGATTTAAGATTTTTTTTATATTTAGACTGGAAACAAAAATACTAAATAAGAAAAGCATTTTTTTCAGTGATATGGTTGAATTGGCTCATCAAACATCAGCAGCTTAATAAAGTGAGATTAACTGCATAAAGTATATTATTGTTAACCTATTGCAGGTTCGCATAATATTCAGAGTCTGCGTTTCACTGTTTTTATTCATTCATAAGGAGAATTTAATCTGTTTCTGTGCAAGTGAGACGAGTAAATGCTCACATTTAGTCTAGAACTACAGTATCTATCACACACACACACACACACACACACACACACACACACACACACACACACACACACACACACACACACACACACACACACACACTTTCTTTTTTACTTTCTCATAAAAACTCCTCCTGTGTGATTTATAAGCCTTTTGAAAAGTGGGGACATGGGTAATGTCCTCATATTTCACCCTCTCCTGTAATACCTGTGTCATACCCATGGCATTATACACATTTGTGTCCCCATATGTCACAAAAACATGCACACAACACACACACACACACACACACACACACACACACACACACACACACACACACACACACACACACACACACACACTAGGGCAATTACTCACAATTCGTCAGGAAGAATTCGTTCCATCAGGAAGAATGGGTAAGTTTTAGGATCCTGACCCTCAGTGTGTCTCAGTATGTGTACGTGTGCAGTAAACATGTTGTCAAATATCCAAATGTCAGCGTTATATATTATATTCCCTGTCGCTGATTACTTTCTCCTCCAGTGGGCGTAGTTCTCAGTGTAACATAACATGTTGTGATCTGTCTCTATTGCATGTATGCACTTTTATATCTTTAAACGCTTGTTTTTGGGTCAACAGCTTATCTGGGTTTTTGTTTTTGTTTTTTTAGCTTGTTTGCTGCACACCTTGTCACAAATCAGCTTTTAGACATTGTTCGTTTTATGAAGTCTGAAATAACAAGGAGGCCGCTTCCCGCAATAGAAAGTCATTGCAGACAGTTGGTTTGTTTTCTTCCCAGTGGGAGTGGCTTCAGATTGTGACACGTGCTGCTCTGTCTCTATGTACGGGTGTAGGTGGGGCTTGGCTCTGTGCATCAGCGGTTGGTTGGATGTTGAGATGTGGGCGTGACTCAAAAGTGTAGGAGGATTTGAATGGGAGCTTTAAATGGTGATGTCATCATAAGGTTTCAATCCTGAATTTCTATTGTGGTTTTTTATGATGTGGCATTCACACAGAAGACTGAATGAACCCGTGTGTGTGTGTGTGTGTGTGTGTGTGTGTGTGTGTGTGTGTGTGTGTGTGTGTGTGTGTGTGTGTGTGTGTGTGTGTGTGTGTGTGTGTGTATACACGCGCGTATATGTGTGTGTGTGTGTGTGTGTGTGTGTGTGTGAATAGTTTGTGGATGAACTGTGATTAAAGGCTACAGATGGTGAGGTACAAATCTCCCGTTAGAAGTCCTCTTAGGATTACAGATCAAGCGCATGTGCAGAGTCGTGCTAGACTGAAGAAACTGAGCATAAACGACAAAAATCACCTCAAGGAGGAGATTCACACACACACACACACACACACACACACACACACACACACACACACACACACACACACACACACACACACACACACACACACACACACGAGATGTGTTTACTCCTCTCATTACCTAACTTTAGTTGCACTTTCTAGAGTGTGTGTTCTATTTCCCTTTTGACATTGACATGATTTATTCTGGAAGAGTCATTTCTAGCAGCATTAAAACAATCTGTTTTTGTGTGTAGTATGTGTGTCTTGTTTTCTATTCAAAATAAAAAAATACTAAACTCTAAAAAAAATGCAAGATTGTGAGGAAGAACAGCATGTTTAGCCGTTTTTGTGTGTATGTGTGATGGGTAGGTTTAGGGGCAGTGTAGGGTTAGGGTTAGTCACCCAGGGAGGGTGCTTTGTCCCAAGCACGGTCGGATCGGTAGGGCCCTCTGGAGGACGGTGCGAGCAACAACGGAATTTGAAACGGGCCATCCTGCATTTGTAGAGGGGGTGACACTCGACGTCCAAACACGGACCTAAGAAAACCAGGCTGTGAGAAGGGGGTGCTGACACGCCTAAGCCCGGCTGAGTCTTGGCTGAGACTTCCAGGAACCCTTTTTAGAGCCACTATGGGCAAGGTGTCCCTCCCCGCTCAGTGCATTGAATGTCAGGACCGAATGTCTCTATCTCAAGGCCCGTGGTTAGGAAACGATCCCGTCTGGCATGGCGCACATATGCTTGTCACAAAGATTAAATTGAATGGTAGTCACATTTAAGGAAGGCACAAAATGATGGTGAAATGGTGACGAAATGCATAAGCAAAGCCCGAGGGAATGGCCACAGACAAAGCCCAGAGTTGACACGCTGTGCGCTGGCTGAGACTTCCAGGAACGACCTGCTAATACATTTTCCTCATATCCAAGCTGGTCAGGCCCTTCCCCCGAGGAGGACGTATTGTCCGGGGCCCGAAACAAAGCTCAGAAGCCCCTGGAGGAAAACCCTCCATGAAAACGGACAGAGTCCAAAAGCTGAACTCGATGAGAAGCTCCATGCTATCAGACCTCCCCTTCCTGCCCAGGGAGGGAGCCTCATCCTGAGCACGGGCTGGTTTGTGGCCCCCTCTGGAGGGTGGGAGCAAAGTCGGACTCAAAACGACCCGTCAGGGTTTTGTCAGGGAGAGGGCGAAACCTGATGTCCAAACGCGCAGCTGAGAACAGGACCCAGGGAATGGCCTGCCAAAAAGCCTGTGAAAGGGGTGCGGTGCGGGTTGGGCGAGAGACTTCCAGGAACGACCCGCCGAGAAACAAGCGGGTCCGTAGAAAATACGGTTTGTACAGTATAAAAAAACATTATGCCTATGGAATGTCCCCACATTTCACAGAACAAAAATGTGTGAGTGTGTGTGAATGTGTGAGTGAGTTTGCATGTGACTGTGTGTGTGTGTGTGTGTGTGTGTGTGTGTGTGTGTGTGTGTGTGTGTGTGTGTGTGTGTGTGTGTGTGTGTGTGTGTGTGGGTGATGGGTAGGTTTAGGGCCAGGGGCATTGTAGGGGCATATAAAATATGCTTTGTACAGTATAAAAAAATACACCTATGGAATGTCCCCACATTTTGCAAAAACAAACCTGTGTGTGTGTAAGTGAGTGTGTGTGAGTGTGTTTAAGTTAGTGTGAGTGTGTGTGTGTCTGACTTGAGTATGTTAATAGAATAAGTAAAGAGAGGGTGTTGCTTTAGTAAAGGCTTGTCTGAAGTGCAATCTAACAGAGATACAGTAATGATACGGTAATTATGTAATCAATAGTCATGTTGCATCATCAGCTGCAGACATTCTACTCATTCCAAAAGTGTGTTTTCTGCTGTTGCACATGCATCTCTTACTGTAAATAATGACCAATGAAAGAAGCCAGATTAAATGATCTGCTTATATAATAGAACTGACCACTGACCATAATCTCTTACAGCAAATGCACATGTGAATGAGATATTTTCCTGTTTGAACTTCTGCTTCTGTCTTCATGGAGGATTCAACTAAACACCTTCAGGACTGAAATATGAACTAACAATGAGCAATACATTTTTACAACATTAATTACGTGTTCAGGAGCGCAGCGCTGATACTCTATTTTTGGAATCCTTGGATCAAATTACCTTGGATATGCTCGCCATTCGGCTACTAAAAAAACTACTTTTGCAAACTAGTCCAAGGTTTTTTACTCAATCTGGAATAAAAGAATGCAGTACAATTCTCTGGACTCTGCATCAAAAACAATTTTAAAAAGTTGGCATTTAGATGGCTATTATAAGCTCATTTATAGAATAGGCGTGGCCAAGTGCTTGCAAAAGCCTGTAACTCCTAAACAAAAGTTCGGAAATTCAAGAAAATTGGTGAAAATGTGCAACATAACATTCTAAACAAGCATGCTAACTTTAATAATGATCTGACTATAGGTGACACTATAACTGTTTAAAAGCTTTGAAAAACATGTATTCCCCATGGTAAACTGCCTGGATTGACTGTAATGCTCTTGCCCTTCTATGATTTAAGTGGTTTCATGCTTGCTAAATAAAACTTAATATCTTTTTAAGCATATGTTTTAAAGGCCTTAAACGCTTAAAAACCCAATAATGGCTGCTCATAGCTATATTTCATCTTTGTTCTTGTTAGTTGTTCATCATTTGCGGAGATTAACATGAACTAAGATTAATAAATTCTGTAGATGTATTGGCCATTATTGTAAAGTGTGAGCAAAATTTATATTAAGTTGTCAAAACTCAATGACATGTTTATATAACAGTGAAACAAGTTTTTAGTAAAATTATAGATGTATTTTTGTGCATTGCGTCATATCAGTAGTCGATTGATTGACACATCAGTCCATAATGATGCATCGTCAGCCTACATGACTTTACATGACTTTGACTGTGAATGAAACAGACTCAGATGTACTGTAACTTGAAACGAGCTTCTCCTTCTTGTGTTGCAGGTTGCGATCATCTCTGGGAACTTCGAGCTGGCAGAGCTCATTAAGAAGCATAGAGACACTGATGTAGGTGAGTTTGGGTTTGGCCATTTCCAGGAGAATGGGATTTGCCTGACTGCATTGTGGCAAGTGGAAAGTTTGGTGTAGGGGGAATTGTGGGGTGGGGTTGTTTTTCAGGGGTTGGCCCTTAGTTCAAGTTAAAGGAACTCTTAATGCTTCACCAAAACAATTTCATCCTCCCAACTTTGTGGGATCAGTTTGTGGACGGCCCCTTCCTGTCCCAGCATGACTGCGCTCCAGTGCACAAAGCGTCGCTCCATAAAGACATGGATGAGGAGTTTGGTGTGGAGGAACTGGACTGGCCTGCACAGAGTCCTGAGCTCAACCCGATAGAACAGCTTTGGGATGAATTAGAGCGGAGACTGAGAGCCAGGCCTTCTCGTCCAACATCAGTGCCTGACCTCACAAATGAGCTTCTAGAAGAATAGGCAATAGCCAGTTCATGCGCATATATATTTCGTTATACTCACCAACGCTGGCTTTAGCAGACAGGCCATGTCACTTCATATGACAGAAACCTCTGGAATAATCCCAGGAACTGCAGGATTAAGAGCCACGGCGAGCCAAAGCTGCACTTAAGATGTTTTCCTCTGCTATTGCTCTGTTGTTTTAAGAGTGATGTTGAACACTAACTACATGATGCTCAGTGTGGCCTAAACATATTACTGCATATCCATACAAAGAGTAATATTACAATAGTTAATATTAATATTTATTGGACCTGAGCTGACAGAACTAACAATGATGAATGTTTAGATTATTAAAAATAATAATGCACTTCTCCTTGTTACTGTTAACTATTTGGACCTTAGGCAAGGCAAGTTTAATTGTATAACAAATTTCATACCCAATGGCAATTTAAAGTGCTTTAAATAGAAATGAATTAAAATAGTGATAACATATGCATGAGAAATAAGAATACCACGTGTAAGAATTAAAAATGAAAAACAAGGATAATTAAAACAGTTGTAAAGATAATTAGAAATTAAAAATAAAATAAAAATGGTCAAAAAGTGGTCTGAAATAAAAATAAAATATCCTTCAGTTTACTGTCCACATAAATGTACCATCTTAATTAAATCACCTCTCATTCATTTCTTTCCCAAACATGTTCATAACATCCATTTAATCCCTATTCCCTGATTATTACCCAAGAACCTTCTAGTTAAACCCATTTTCACTCATCATACCTTTCCACAGATTTACTTACAGTAAAGTCTTAGGGCCCTATTTTAACGATCTGAAACGCAAGTGTCAAAGCGCGAAGCGCAAGTAACTTTGTGGGCGGGTCTCGGCACTGTTGCTATTTTCCCGGCTAGATAAATGGCTCTTGCGCCCGGCGCAAATCTAAAATGGGTTGGTCTGAAGTAGCTTCATTATTCATAGGTGTGGTTTGGGCGTAACGTGAATAAACCAATCAGAGCGGCATCCAACATTCCCTTTAAAAGCAGGTGCGCAAGTTCCCTTATGGATTGCTATTATTATGGCGTATTTACCAGGCGCACATTCTTGTAAGAGCAGCCCTTACGAAACGAAAATTTATTGCAGTATATTCCAAAATTTCATGCAATACATTAGGCAATATATTCACATATATGGGAACTAATATTTATATCTTTCAATATATTGCAATATATTGAAAGCGGCAATCATTTGTATAGTTTGCAATATATTACATGAATATATAATATATTTTATAATACCATCAATATATTATTCCATATATTTACAATATATTAAAATATATTTCAAGTAATATATTGGTAAATATATTTTCCTTTCGTAAGGGAGTGAAAGACAGAGAAGTTGTGTTGTAGCCTATGGGGACGGGAGAAACCCACCCAAAATAGCGTCGGTTAAACAGGCGTCGGTTAAACAGTGTTTTAGTTTTTCATTCGATTTTTTTTCCTGGTTCTTGACGGACAAACCAATTTGTCAGATGTCCTTATATACATGTATGTCTTGCCACTATTGGGCTAACAGGTCTGATCCTTAATTACTACAATTAGCCTGAATAATTTGTAAGCTAGATTTATGCCTATTTTTTCAAATCTTCGTGGCACACCACAATGTGTTAATATTTTTTTTAGTGTAACAATTTATGATTTGCAAAAATAACTGTTGCATCTGTGTAGATTACATGAGCAAACTGTATGCGCGTTGTAAACGCTATACATTATGGTCAAGCATGCGCCCTTAAAATAGCATAATGAACAACGCGCCGCTGACTTTAGACTAGGTTTTTTCTGGTCAGAGGCGCACTTGTTTAATGGAACAGCAAAATAGCACCAGGGATTGTTTGCGCCGGAACACGCCTCCTTTTTTGCGCTGAACCGCCCAGGGAGCGCAAGTTCATTCACTAGTTTAGCAACGTGCTTCTGTGGAGGGAAAAGCACGCGTTGCGTGGGTGCAAAATAGGAATGACACATGCGTCGGTGTACAAAGTCAATTGCGCTGGGTGCAAGATAGGGCCCTATGTATTTTATATTAATGTTTGTAATATCAGCAAGCTGGACTCTGTCAAGAGAGGGCTTGAGAAAATAAAAACAAACAACTTGCCTATACACTCACCTAAAGGATTATTAGGAGCACCTGTTCAATTTCTCATTAATGCAATTATCTAATTAACCAATTGCATGGCAGCTGCTTCAATGCATTTAGGGGTGTGGTCCTGGTCAAGACAATCTCCTGAACTCCAAACTGAATGTCAGAATGGGAAAGAAAGGTGATTTAAGCCATTTTGAGCGTGGCATGGTTGTTGGTGCCAGACGGGCCGGTCTGAGTATTTCACAATCTGCTCAGTTACTGGGATTTTCACACACAACCATTTCTAGGGTTTACAAATAATGGTGTGAAAAGGGAAGAGCATCCAGTATGCAGCAGTCCTGTGGGAGAAAATGCCTTGTTGATGCTCGAGGTCAGAGGAGAATGGGCCGACTGATTCAAGCTGATAGAAGAGCAACTTTGACTGAAATAACCACTCATTACAACCGAGGTATGCAGCAAAGCATTTGTGAAGCCACAACACACACAACCTTGAGGCGGATGGGCTACAACAGCAGAAGACCCCACCGGGGACCACTCATCTCCACTACAAATAGGAAAAAGAGGCGACAAATTGCACAAGCTCACCAAAATTGGACAGTTGAAGACTGGAGAAATGTTGCCTGGTCGGATGAGTCTTGGTTTCTGTTGAGACATTCAGATGGTAGAGTCAGAATTTGGCGTAAACAGAATGAGAACATGGATCCATCATGCTTTGTTACCAATGTGCAGGCTGGTGGTGGTGGTGTAATGGTGTGGGGGATGTTTTCTTGGCACACTTTAGGCCCCTTAGTGCCAATTGGGCATCGTTTAAATGCCACGGCCTACCTGTTTCTGACCATGTCCATCCCTTTATGACCACCATGTACCCATCCTCTGATGGCTACTTCCAGCAGGATAATGCACCTTGTCACAAAGTTTGAATCATTTCAGATTGGTTTCTTGAACATGACAATGAGTAGACTGTACTAAAATGGCCACCACAGTCACCAGATCTCAACCCAATAGAGCATCTTTGGGATGTGGTGGAACGGGAGCTTCGTGCCCTGGATGTGCATCCCACAAATCTCCATCAACTGCAAGATGCTCTCCTATCAATATGGGCCAACATTTCTAAAGAATGCTTTCAGCACCTTGTTGAATCAATGCCACGTAGAATTAAGGCAGTTCTGAAGGCGAAAGGGGGTCACACACAGTATTAGTATGTGTTCCTAATAATCCTTTAGCTGAGTGTATGTTGACTTGACTTAAAGAGTGCTGTTTTTAGTGTGTTTTTATAAAAGCAAAAAACTGTTCAGTGAGAGCTGGATTAGACCGGAGCCGTTCACATAAATAAATCAATCAAAAGGAACAGAAATAAATATCTGAGGAGGCATAATCCGTGATTGTTTCGGGGCCGGCGCACAGCTGTCCTTGCAGACTAAATGAAGCAGCTTCAGCATCCGCGGCGGAGAGGGATTATGAACTCATCATCCTCCAGCATCAGCCTCAGCATCCGCATCCACATCCGTTTGGACCCTCGCGTGTTCTGGGATGGGATTCTGTAGGGATCGGGAAACTTTTGGCCATGGGTTCTGCCTGCTGCACCGCAGAGAGAGGTGTGTGTTCATTACGCTTTCCTCCAGCTGTGTGTGTGTGTGCGTTCCTGAGTTACCCAGAAATATTTCTTCTTTTGCTGTACGATCTGCGGCTTGATGCAAAATTTTAATCAGTTGTGTTCAACAGTAGTTCCCGCTCCAACATGCACAAAAGCAAAAGGAAACAGCCAACACTGTAAAAAATGCTCTTCTTACTAAGTATTTTTGTCTTGTTTCTAGTAAAAATATCAAAAGAATTCTCACACTAAGAAACGTACTATACAAGTAAAAATTATTGTCTTGTTTTGGGAAAAAATAACTCAAAATGAAGAGATTTTTTCCTTAAAATAAGATAAATAATCTGTCAGTGGGGTGAGAAAAATAATCTTAATTCAAACAGAAAACAAGATTATTTTTCTCACCCCATTGGCAGATTATTTATCTTATTTTAAGTAAAAACTCTCTTCATTTTGAGTTATTTTTCCCAAAACAAGACAATTACTTTTGCTTGTCTAGTAAATACTTCTCATTTTAAGAATTTTTAGATCTTTGGACTAGAAACAAGACAAAAATACTAAGTAAGAAAAGCATTTTTTTTCAGTGAATGAAGTTACAGGCAATTAACTGCTTTTGGTAAAAAACCTTTTTGGCAGAAAGATGATTTTGTTTAATAAATCCAGACTCTGTGCATAGTTTGAGAGATCATTTCCACGACAGCCATCTTTGATCGTGCAAACATCGAGCTTGAAGACATGTTGTGATAGAGCCATGCAAATACTTTATTTTAAGGTGTCATTGTTACAGTGTAATTATATATTTAAGTACTTCGTAATATTAATTAACATGTACTTACTATAGTATTAGGGTTGGAATAAGGTTGAGGGTTAGTCACATGTAATAATGCACCATTTACTGTTATTACTACAGTAACTGCATGTAATGTGTAAAAAGGACACTGTAAAATAAGCGTTGATTATGCTTTCCTACAGCTGTGTTATCCAGAAATATTCCTTTTGCTGTACAATCTAAGGTTTGATGTGAAATTTTAATCAGTTGAGTTCAACAGTAGTTCCCGCTCCAACATGTACTAAAGCAAAGGGAAACACATTGACTTACAGCCAATTAACTGTTTTTACTATTAAAAAAAAACATAGTTTCGTTTAATTAAGCTGGACTCTGTGTGCACAGTTTGAGAAATAATTTCCACCGCAGCCATCTTTGATCGTGCAAATTACTACAGTAACTACATGTAACATATGCAATAAAAAAACCTGTAATTTAATTACAGTTACTTCTAATGTAATTGCATTAAATACTGTGTTGCCTATAGAACAATTCTGTATCAAACAATAGTGCATTTAACGTCAGTATTTAACGTCCAATGTTAAAGTTGATGTTTTTAATGTAACTTTCTCTCTTTAACTTCGGTCAGTTCAAGAATATTTTTTGCAGTTTTATTTAAAATAATTAAAAGAGCTGTTTCATGTCTGTCCTTTAGAAAGTCAGTAATAAGTCAATTTATTATATATGAGAGAGAGAGAGGGGTGTGTGTGTGTGCGTGTGTGTGTGTGTGTGTGTGTGTGTGTGTGTGTGTGTTCCTTGTTTGGCAATACTTGTGAGGACTCAGTGTGAAACAGACAGACACACACACACACACACGCACACGCGCACACACACACACAGACACACACACACACACACACACACACACACACACACACACACACACACACACACACACACACACACACACACACACACACACACACACACACACACACACACACACACACAAACGTACACTCACACACAGCTGTTGATATAGTGCCGGCGCTGATGTCTGATCCGCACACTTCCACAGGAGAAGCTGTGTGTTTATGTAATGCGAGACATGAAACACACACGACGCTCCTGTAGCTTCTCCGGGCGAGCTGTTGAAATCAGCTTTCTAACAACCTGCCCTTTTATAGCATTCTTCACCTTCAAAATAAGGCACTGATAATTTCTAAGTTTCCTACAATCCCTGTTTTACTTTAGTCTATTGGCAAATAAAGATATGGTGAAATATTAGAGCTGCTGTTCGATCACACTGCAAAAGACGCTCTTCTTACTTAGTATTTTTGTCTTGTTTCTAGTCAAAATTTCTAAACATTCTTACATTAAGAAACATTTACTAGACAAGTACAAATTATTGTCTTATTTTGAGAAAAAATAACTCTAAATGAAGAGAGTTTTTGCTTAAAATAAGATCAATAATCTGCCAATGGGGTGAGAAAAATAATCTTGTTTTCTGTTTGAATTCAGATTATTTTTCTCACCCCACTGGCAGATTATTTATCTTATTTTAAGCAAAAACTCTCTTCATTTTGAGTTATTTTTCCCCAAAACAAGACAATTACTTTTGCTTGTCTAAAAAATACTTTTTAGATGTTTGGACTGGAAACAAGACAAAAATGCTAAGTAAGAAAAGCATTTTTTTTGCAATGCACCGAGAACCTCGTCGATTAATATATCAATATATCAATATATCATCTCTTTTATCATGTCAGGATGTTTCGCCTCAGCTCGCTGCTTCTCTTCAGCCGCTGTAAGCTCGGCCAGAGGATTTTCAATGATTCCAGTCCTGATCCCGTGTTCTTGAGAAAACACTGATTGCTCCAAACATTGCATAATGCACAGATTTCCCTCAAAATCCAGCTGTGTGTGGCTCCATGAGGAAGGAATGAACAGAAGCGTGTGTGTGTGTGTGTGAGTGTGTGTGTGTGTCTGATTCCTGTATGAACTACAGTTGCGCTTTATGGCTGAATCCTCGCTTCCATTCACGGTTCACGATTGGCATCTTTTTTTAGGCTGTACAATACAAGAGAAAAAGCTGCATGAATATTTCAGAACAAAGCAAAGACTCTTGTCTACAAAGACAAATTTGTTAAAGGGTTAGTTCACCCAAAAATTTAAATTATATATATAGTCATAATGGTCATAATTGATTATAGTTCATATATATATACTAGGGATGCAAAACTACAGATTGTCCACGGTTCAATACATACCTCGGTTTTAAACCACGGTTTTTCGGTTCGGTTATTTTTTTTTTTTTTTTGCTATTCTATTTATTCTTATGTAGGCTAAAATTAAAACGACATAGTCTTCAGTATACAACATTGATTAAAAGCTACTGTATTAAAGGTGTTTTTTTTTTTTTATCAACATCATTGTAGAGGTGAACTGTCCCTTTAAGGACTAGTGTTCACTGCGCTGCTGTCAATTGAAGACCAGCTTGCATCTTATACATAGACGCAAAATTAATTTCACTTTAGATATAACCGACAGTGTTTATATGTTCCTTTTATCGAGGGAACTCGCACTGCGTCGTCGAGTGACGACACTCTGGGGAACGCCCCCAGCGTGAGGGGTCTGGAGCATGAATGGAATCTGTCACCAATCTGATTGGTGCTGCGTCATGACGTAGTATGTGACGGCATAAGCGGAAGCTATAAGAGGACGCCGGCACATAGTAAAGATAGCTTTTGCTCTTTAGCGAGGCCCTCTGTGTATGAATTGTTTGTCTATTTGGTGTTGTTGGTCCAAAAGTATCTCGTGAAGTTGGCAGGCTCGTGAGCCCATTTCTGTCTCGCGCCTGTTGAGGCAGCGCGGTAGATCGGTGAGCTTGCAGATGGACTGGTCAGCAGGGGCTGAGAGGGAAAAAATGATAAATCTCAGTCCTCATCTGACAGTTCAGATGTTCTCCTTCCCCGTGTGGAAGCCCGCGTTGCGGCTTCTTCCCCCGAGGTGGAGAACCCGATGCTTGAGCCGTCTGATTCTGAGGAATCGGACGTGCACAGCATTGAGGCGGGTGATGTTAAGCCAGAAAACATGCTACTTCATTCATAAAATAAGGGCGCTCTGACAGCTCTCGAGGGGGCTGCCTGTAGCTAGCCAATTTTCTCATTCCTCGTGTGGAAACCCACGCTGTGGCTTTTTCCCCTGGGGTGGAGACTTAGATGCTTGAGCGGTCCGATTCTGAAGAATTAGACGTGCTCCGTATCAAGGTAGCGAAGTAAACAAGAGCTCGCCACTTCATAATGCAAGGCTTAATCTCGCGTTGCCGAGGCAGCGCATAGATTACGGGTCTGCAATAAGAGGGAACACACGCGATAAGTGTACATGTGATACTGTTTGGTGCGAGGCTTGCAGTCAGCTCCTGAGGGTGCTGGCTGTGTTTATTGAGAAATATCTCGACGCATACAGCTGTGCGCTTTTCGGGTGTTTCTTCCTCACACCTGTGTTCTTTCATCTCGAGGGATGAAAGCCATTTAGTAACGGTTCGAATCTCGCATTGGCCGAGGCAGCGTGTAGATGTCAACTCCGTGGGAATGAATATTAAAAACAGTATCGTCTGGTGATTATGGCTGCATTTAATTCTGAGGAATTAAAGTGAAATATTATCTGACTTTGAGGAGTTAGATATGTTTATTCAGCCTATCATTCAGACCATGTTCACCTTATGGGTGATTTTGGTGGCATTTAATTCTGAGACAATTAAATGGGATTTATCTGACTTTGAGGAGTTAGATATTATAAGCCTATCATCTAAATTGTTTTCACTTGTATATATATTAATTGCTCCCGGAGAGCGATCGAGGTCACCTCCTCCGTGGAGTTTTCTGGAAGTCGATGGTGCGATCCGCCGTCTACGACGCTCGGGCGACATCGACTTCCAGTGAACGCTTGCTGCTCCAGCCGCCTCTAGAAAGACCTGCAGCTGGGCAGCGAAAACGTTCGCACACCGAAAATCCTCCCCGACTAAGCTCTGCCGGGTGGCCACTTCAGGGTTCGGGCAGGAGGCTCGGTCCCCCCGGCCCAGAGGCAGATTATGGAACAGGAAGTGTGCTCCCTGATGGTAAAGGAGGCCATATACTGTATTCCTCCTCCAGACAGGGAGTCCGGCATTTAGGGTCGCTAAAAGTCGCACCTTCACTAAGTGCATGGATGCAGCGCTGGCCCCTATCAGGCTTCAGGGCATCCGTGTACTCAATTACATCGACGACTTGCTCATATTGGCCCAGTCTCGGGAGATGGCAGTTCAGCATCGACATGTCGTTCTGTCCCATCTAAGGTGCTTGGGGCTGAGACTGAACACAAAGAAGAGTGAATCACGTTCCTGGGAATCGTTTGGGACTCGACTACGATGCGGGCCCGAATGTCCCCTGCTTGTGTCGAGTCCATACGGGTGGAAGTCTCAGCGTTGAAGCTAGGCCACAGCCGCACTGTGAAGCAGTTCCAGAGACTGCCTGCTATACATGAGACCCTCCAGTGGTGGCTAGGAACCGGGTGTTTTCCCCGAAGGGAAATCCTTTTCGTATGATCAGGGTAATGTGCAGATGCCTTCGTTCCCTCGTCATATGGAAAGATCCTTGGTTCCTGTCCCAGGGGCCAGTGTTGGGAAGAGCCTTTCAACAGACGCCTCCCTCACTAGTTGGGGCTCGGTCATAGAAGGCCGGTTTGCGAGAGGTCTGTGCGGGCCCCAGCATTATTCTTGGCACATGTTTGACAGACGTTTAGTGCCCGCGCTCAATGCAAAACAAATTAAATGTTTAAGCGACAAGGCTTTAAAACGTGGGTAAACACCCCTTTAACTTTACTGCATATGATTGTATATTTGCTCATATCAACGCGTAGACTCACAGGCACACTCAAAAAGAGCAGAAATAAACTAAGAGAAATATGTCAAATGGAGAGAAATGGAAGTAATTAATAAAATGCAAAACGTTTCTGACCATGTCCATCCCTTTATGACCACCATATACCCATCCTCTGATGGCTGCTTCCAGCAGAATAATGCACCATGTCACAAAGCTCGAATCATTTCAAATTAGTTTCTTGAACATATATATATGTTAGGGGTGTAACGGTTCACAAAATTCACGGTTCGGTTCAATACGATACACTGGTGTCACGGTACGGTTCGGTACGGTTAGGTATGTTTTAGATACAGCAAAAAGAAAAAATTGGCAGATAAATTACCTTTTTTTAATTATTTTTTTATTAAAACTAACAAAGTATGATTTTTTTTTTTTTTACATTGAACAATGATGGAGCTATACTTTACCCATCTTCTATGTAGTTACAGGAATAAGACATTAGCGCTTTACATTAGCGTGTGTGGTGCGTGTTGCGTTGCGTTAGGGTTAGGGTTAGGGTTAGGGTTAGGGAAATTTAACATTTTAAATTAGAAACTTACAATAGTCTATTCAAAAACAGCCGACTCTCGTCTTTTCTTTCGTTTTTAAACCCTTTTAAAAGAAATCCTGCAGCAGGTCAAAAAGAACTTTGCTTTTCACCTCAGAGAAAGTACGAGTGCTCTCCGTTATGGCACTTTTTTTTTTTTACCTATATGCTATCTGTGGTGAAATTACTAGATTGTCGCGTCAGTACATGTTTATTTTAATGCGAACAATGTTCTATCACTTTAATGCAGCAACGCAGCGCAGCAAAAAATAGACTCGGTACGAAAACGATCCGTGCACTGCTGCAGACGCACCGCTCCTGGAACGGACTGACGGACCGCATCCGCGTGCAGTGTGAAAGCTGTCATCCGTTAACATGGGGACGGGAAAAAATACGCACCGCACACGCACTGCAGACGGAGTATGTGTGAAACGGGCGTTAGGTGTCATATCCGCGGCTATAAATGGACCACTCGCCGCGGTGATGTCTTTTGCCATTTGAATAAGTTGGAAATGTCTGTCTAAATGCTGCGGGGATAGTTTGTGGCTGTTTCTCCTTTTTATCATCTTCATAGCTTACAAAGAATTCAAAGTTCACCCAAACACCAGACCTGTTGGTTATTGGAGGATCTTCTATTTCTGGTTTGTTAAACGCAATAGCCATTTTGCCACGAGCATTCAGCGTGTACTGAGTAAGCGAGCACCTGACTGAGCAGCCTAAAACATATTTGGTGTTTTTTTTTTTTTCACTTCGGCGGTGTCAGGTGCATTGCCTGTTATGTCGTTTTGGTTATTGGGCTACCTTGTTGAACGCATATTATTATATTTCACACACTTTTTTATTTTCCAAATCTAATTAATTAGTCCAAGAACCGTTCGGTACATAATGCGTACCGCATACCGAACCGAAAGCCTCGTACCGAACGGTTCAATATGAATACGCGTATCGTTACACCCCTAATATATATATATGGGAACTATAATCTATTCATGGAATTATATAATCCACTAGTATTAAAAAAAGAAATC
The DNA here is from genome assembly GCF_024679245.1 of Pseudorasbora parva. NCBI lineage: Eukaryota > Metazoa > Chordata > Actinopteri > Cypriniformes > Gobionidae > Pseudorasbora > Pseudorasbora parva. The sequence continues at coordinate 840,366 of NC_090187.1, read as the reverse complement.
CTGTAAAAATAAGTTTTTGCCTTAAATATAAGTACAAACTTGAATGTTTAAGTCCTTTCATCTGGCCCCACTTTATATTAGGTGGCCTTAACTAATATGTACTTACATCAAAAAATAAGAACAATGTGCTTACTGTGTTCAAATTGTATTGCAAAACACCTTTGCTGATATTAAGATGGGATACGGGGCGAGTTAGGGACAGGTGTGGTGGTGTGTGTGAGTTTAAGGGTAGAGTTAGGCACAGGTGTGGTGGTGTGTGTGAGTTTAAGGGTAGAGTTAAGCACAGGTGTGGTGGTGTGTGTGAGTTTAAGGGTAGAGTTAGGCACAGGTGTGGTGGTGTGTGTGTGTTTAAGGGTAGAGTTAGGCACAGGTGTGGTGGTGTGTGTGAGTTTAAGGGTAGAGTTAGGGTCAGGTGTGGTGGTGTGTGTGAGTTTAAGGGTAGAGTTAGGCACAGGTGTGGTGGTGTGTGTGAGTTTAAGGGTAGAGTTAGGCACAGGTGTGGTGGTGTGTGTGAGTTTAAGGGTAGAGTTAGGGTCAGGTGTGGTGGTGTGTGTGAGTTTAAGGGTAGAGTTAGGGTCAGGTGTGGTGGTGTGTGTGAGTTTAAGGGTAGAGTTAGGGTCAGGTGTGGTGGTGTGTGTGAGTTTAAGGGTAGAGTTAGGCACAGGTGTGGTTAGAAAAAAATGGTTCTTTAAAGATCCTTTCACCAAACGGTTCTTTGGGGAACCAAAAATGGTTATTCTATGGCATCACTGTGAAAACCCATTTTTGGTTCTTCCTGGCACCTTTATTTTCAGGCAGTGTGTTAATAGTAACTATATTCTATTTACACTCAGTGAAAATAACATATTTTCTTAGCGATACATGATATTTACACTAAGTGCAAATAGCTGTAGATTCTATTTACTAAGTGAAAATAGTGATATATTCTACTTACACCATATACAAGTAGCAGGTATTGTCCATATAAATAGTAATTACATGTAATTAATCATTTATTTTGACAGATACACACTATTTTCACCTCCGTATTGTTGTACATTAACAGGATGCAATAATTAACGGTGTGAATTATTTTAATTTAAATTATTAAAGGGAATGCCATCTTAAAGGGACAATAAAAGCCCTCCTTACACCTATACATAACCCTACACAATAAATGCTTTTATTATTATTATTATTAAACAATTTGTTTGGCACGTAATTTCCACGTTTATAATTTTTTTCTTAATTTTAACTGAAAATAAATGCCTTTTTGATTTATTGATTTATTGATTTATATTCAGTAGCCCCGCCCACCGACTCGCTTAATTCAGTAGCCCCACCCACCGAGTCATCGGATCACGCTAGCCAGCAGTAATAAACATGCCGAAGAATATACCAAGATATTGTGCTATTCCTGGTTGTGGTGTCTAACAGAACATACCTTTAGCACGTTGGACTTTTGAGTTCATTGAAATTAAAATTTTGAGTTAATACAATGAACATTTTTTGAGATTCGACAACCTTTATTAAAATATTATTAAAAGATTTTGTAAGCATATTGGGGCAATTGTGTGTTTTATTTGTGATGACGCAGCCAAATTGTGCTATTTTCATGATTTATCAAATGTTTTATGTGGTTCAGATACAATATTCAGTTTCTATTTATTAAACAAATTTCCTTCATTGTGTCAACTCAAATTTTTAATTTCAATAAACTCAACATTTTAAGGCAACCAGGTTACTTACTTTTTAAAGTTAAACCAACAAAAACCAACCTTTTTTTTTACAGTGTATGGGCCAGGGCTCGCAAAGCCCAACGCTATCTGCTATTCTCTTTCTCTTGACTTCACATTTGAAGGGCGCACGTGTGTGTGTGTGTGTGTGTGTGTGTGTGTGTGTGTGTGTGTGTGTGTGTGTGTGTGTGTGTGTGTGTGTTTGTGTGTGTGTGTGTGTGAGCATGTGTGTGTGTGTGTGTGTGTGTGTGTGTGCACAGTTCGTACTTATATCGACCGACTGATACAAATACAAAAAAAATAGTCCAATTAATAGCGGGTGGATGAGAAATAAATCATTGTGTTTGTTACATAAAGACGTACTTGAATGATTCCGGTTGCCGCTTTTAGAACAACCCCTCCTTCTTACTGAATGAGACTAAAGTAATTAGTGATGCATTTATTGACTTTATTTAGAGTAATGACATTTACATTTACATTTAATCATTTAGCAGACGCTTTTATCCAAAGCGACTTACAAAAAAGGGTAGAGCAATAGAAGCAACAAAACAGACAAGGCCAAAAACCTGTAAGAGCTGTAAGAAATCTCAATTGATTAGCACAGTACACTATTTTTTTTTTTTTTTTATATATATATATATATATAGACATCTACAACAAAAACTCACGTACGCAAAATACAAAACACTGGATTTGATAGCTATGATAATAACCCATTAGGACTAAGGCTGTTGCCCCAACTGTTGTCGTTAATGCAGATTCAGTGGCCCAATGGGTTGGTTTTGTATGGCATTCTAGCTAAACGCGCAGCAATAGCCATCTACAACAAAAACTCACGTACGCAAAATACAGAACACTGGATTCTGATAGTTATGATAACTATGTAACATACCCGCCTTAAGGCACAAATCCGGATGAGAGACGTAGATATGATCCAGGAGTGTGCGCTTTTTGGTCGTTGCTGTGGTGATCAGTAAGTGCTATTCTGTATTGGTCAGGTGCAATTGGAAAAGATGTGTCTTAAGATGTTTTTTAAAAATGGCTACAGACTCGGCAGCACGAATTGAGATCGGCAGGTCATTCCACCAGGTGGGACAGGTCCAGGAAAATGTCCGCGAGAGCGATTTCATGCCTCTTTGGGATGGAACCACGAGGCGCCGCTCACTCGCAGAACGCAAGCTTCTGGAGGGTGTGTAAGTCTGAACAAGTGAGTTTAGGTATATTGGTGCAGAGCCAGTGGTTGTTTTGTAGGCGATAACTAGAGCCTTGAATTTGATGCGAGCAGCCATTGGCAACCAGTGCAGTTTGATGAAGAGAGGCGTAACATGCGCTCTCTTCGGCTCATTAAAGACCACTCTCGCCGCTGCATTCTGGATCAGCTGCAAGGGTTTGATAGTGCATGCTGGAAGCCCAGCCAGAAGAGCATTACAATAATCCAGTCTGGAGAGAACAAGAGCTTGAACCAGGAGTTGTGCAGCCTGTTCTGATAGGAAGGGTCTAATCTTTCTAATGTTGTATAAAGCAAATCTGCAGGACCAGGCTGTTGCAGTAATGTGGTCAGTGAAGTTTAACTGGTCATCAATCACCACTCCAAGGTTCCAGGCTGTCCTAGATGGAGTTATGGTCGATGAACCAAGCTGAATGGAGAAATTTTGATGAAGTGCTGGGTTGGTTGAAAAAACAAGTAACTCCGTCTTTGCAAGATTGAGTTTAAGATGATCCTCTTTCATCCAGTCAGAAATGTCTGTCAGACAGGCAGCGATACGAACACTGACTGTAGGATCATCTGGTTGAAATGAGAAGTAGAGTTGAGCGTCATCAGCATAGCAGTGATAGGAGAAGCCGTGTTTCTGAATGACAGAACCTAATGATGACATGTAGATGGAGAAGAGAAGTGCTCCAAGGACTGAGCCCTGGGGTACCCCAGTATCTAGATGATGTGACTTAGACACTACACCTCTCCATGACACCATGTAGGACCTACCAGAGAGGTAAGACCTGAACCACTGGAGGGCAGTTCCTGAGATCCCCGTCCTCTTAAGTGTTGACAGGAGGATCTGGTGGTTAACTGTGTCAAAAGCAGCAGACAGATCCAGCAGGATGAGCACTGAGGATTTGGAAGCTGCTTTTGCCAGTCTCAGTGCCTCAGTTACCGAGAGCAAGGCAGTCTCATTTGAATGGCCGCTTTTGAAGCCGGATTGGTTGTTGTCTAGGAGGTTGTTCCGTTCAAGAAACATAGAGAGTTGATTGAACACAACTCGCTCAAGGGTCTTTGCAATGAAAGGCAGAAGGGATACCGGTCGGTAGTTTTCTAAAAGTGCTGGATTCAGAGAGGGTTTCTTAAGCAGTGGGGTTACCCGAGCCTGCTCAAATGCTGTGGGAAAGGTTCCCGTGTGAAGAGAAGTGTTGACAATGTGAGTGAGTGCAGGAGTGATTGAAGAAGAAATAGCCTGAAGGAGGTGAGTGGGAATAGGATCAAGTGGACAGGTAGTAGGGTGATTGGAAAGGATGAGTTTAGAAATATCTGTCTCGGAGAGCGGAGAGAAGGATGGAAGCGTGTTTGTGTTAGTTGTTGAGATGTGCGTGTCAGTTAGTGATGAGGAGAACTGTTTGCTGATGAGAGATGTTTTGTTTGTGAAAAATGATGCAAAGTCATCAGCTGTAAGAGTTGATGAAGGAGGGGGAGGAGGAGGACAAAGGAGAGAGGAGAATGTTTTAAAGAGTTTGCGAGAGTCAGAGCATTTGTTGATTTTGTTGTGGTAGTATGTTGTTTTAGCAGTGGAGACATTTGTAGAGAAAGAAGAGAGAAGAGACTGATACAAGGTAAGGTCAGTATAGTTTTTAGATTTCTGCCATTTCCTCTCTGCCGCCCTGAGTCCAGAGCGATGTTCACAGAGAACATCAGACAGCCAGGGGGCAGATGGGGTGGGGCGGGCTGGTCTGGATGAAAGGGGGCAAAATCTGTCTAAGGAGGATGTTAGAGTGGAGCAAAGAGTGTCGGTAGCACTGTTAGTGTCCAGTGCTGAGAACTGAGCAGGTGGAGGGAGTGAAGATGAAACCATAGTGGATAGGCGAGAGGGAGAGAGTGAGCGTAGATTACGCCGAAAGGTAATCTGTGTAGGAGTACGTGTTGTATCAGGAGTCAGTATGAGGTTAAGAGTGATGAGAAAGTGGTCTGAGGTCTGTAATGGAGTAACTAAAGTGTTGTCTGTGGAGCAGTTGCGTGTGTAGACCAGGTCTAATTGGTTACCTGATCAGTGAGTAGCCGTAGTAGATAGTAACTTAAGGTCAAATGAAGTCAGTAGAGTGCTGAAGTCTGCGGCTAGGTGTTTATCAAGATGGATGTTGAAGTCACCAAGCAGAATCAGTGGAGTGCCATCCTCAGGGAAGCTAGAAAGTAACACATCCAACTCCTCCACAAAGTTACCGAGGTGACCTGCAGGACGATAGACCACTACCACATGGATTTTAACAGGGTGAGTAATCGTGATTGAGTGCGATTCAAATGAAATGGCCGGTAGAGATGGTAATGGATCAAATTTCCAATCATTTGAGATAAGCAAACCAGTACCCCCACCCCTCCCAATAGGCCGAGGAGTGTGTGAAAAAGTTAAATTGGTTGAGAGGGCTGCAGGAGTGGCAGTGTCCTCTGGTTTGATCCAGGTCTCAGTTAGGGCCATGAGGCTTAGCTGAGAATGAGTCCCAATAGATGAAATAAAGTCTGCTTTGTTTACAGCAGACTGGCAATTCCAGAGACCAATTGGAATAGAGAGTAAAGTAGCAGAGGATGTTAGGATATAGCGCAAATTATTAGGATTGTGGCGTCTCGTGCGTACAGAGCGTGATTTACGAGTGCTAGTAGTTATAGTTGAGATTTGAAAGCACATGGTGAATACAGATCAGAGAAAAGGCCAGATAGGAATTAGAAAAGAACTGAACAAAAATAATGAAAAGGAAGATGATACTCAAGTGCCTTGCCGGGGTCCTTGCTCGGGCGGAGTTGCACAGGGAAGAGTTGAGGTCTTTACACTCGTTGGTCTTCACACAAGGAGGGCTTCACACAGCCGCTGCCACGGACTATCAAGCTATTTATACTCACCTGAGTATCGTTATTGAAAGCAGCTGGGAACGCCCCCAACAAACTCACTCCCAATGTGGCAATGACCAAACAAATGCTAACTCAATAAATGCTAACTCCCACACACACACCGTGAGAATACACCAAAACTAATAATACACACCACTGCACTACACAGACACACTTATCCAACAACAAATGAACAAACAATCATGATGAATATGATTATTAACATCTCAGACACACAGTAATGTTGTGATAATTGGTCAGTTAGTTAATAGTTATTAATGAGGCTAATCTCAGTCAGTAATTATTGATTACTTAATAAGGAACTATCTCCTGAATTCAATATTACTGATGAGTTGAGCTGGTGTCTGTATTAGTTAATAGCAGGAGCTGAAGTGTTAATGTAGTGCTACTCATTAGTCCTGCATTACTTCCTGCAGAGTTATCTGTTAATATTAATATACTGTTGATATAGAACCTTTTCTTCTTAGAGTGTGTGAATAGACACTGTTATTTTTAAGGGTGTTGTTCTTCTTGTCTTGACCACATCCTAATCCACACTATCTTTCTCTCTCTCTCTCTCTCTCTCTCTCTCTCTCTCTCTCTCTCTCTCTCTCTCTCTCTCTCTCTCTCTCTCTCTCGCTCTCTCTCTCTCTCTCTGTGTGTGTGTGTGTGTGTGTGTGTGTCAGTGCCGTTCCACGATGCCCCGCCGTTCTCCAGACAGCGGCTCCTGCAGAAGAACAGTCTTTCCGTGTCTCGGCTTCTTCTGCGCTCCAACAGTGACGGCGGTCCGAGATCCATGAGCCCAGAGCAGCGTGCCGCTCTCAGTCTGTCCCCGCTGAAGGCGCCCCGAGACCCGAGCGTTCGAATGAAGATGGTGACGGGTCGCGGAGGAACCAGAACCGGCTCAACGAGCCGCTCTCTGTCCGTTAGTCTGGAGGATGAACACGGCACTCTCCAGAAATGGTAGGCAAGACCGAACCAAACAGAAACAGAAAGATTCCTGTCATATACACTGTATTACCAAAAGTATTGGATTGAGTTCAGGTGTTCGATCTCTTCATGGCCACAGGTGTATAACTCCAGGTCTAGGCCTGCAGACGCTTCTACACACATTAGTGAAAGAATGGGTCGCTCTCAGGAGCTCAGTGAACTCAAGCGGGGGGCCGTGATAGGCTGACACCTGTGCAATAAGTCCATTCCTGACATTTCCTCACTACTAAATATTCCACGCTCAACTGTTAGTGGGATTGTTGTTGTTGTTGATGACTTTTATTGTCCCCTTGGGTAAATATTGTTTGCAATTGTTTCCACATACGTATTCAAAACACAAACAAACATTATACACAGAAAACAGTAAACAAAAAGACTATATATTAAAAAAACAATTATAACAAAGTGGAAGCGATTGGAATCAACAGCAACTCAGCCACGAAGTGAAATCCCAGAGCGGGGTCAGCGCATGCTGAGGGTCACAGTGCACAGAAGTCACTAACTTTCTGCAGAGTCAACAGCTCCAGACCTCCAGACTTCTGTGGCCTTCAGATGAGCTCAAGAACAGCGGAGAGAGCTTCATGGAATGGGTTTCCATGGCCGAGCAGCTCATCCAAGCCTTACATCACCAAGAGCAATGCAAAGCGTGGGATGCAGTGGAGTAAAGCAGCCGCCACTGGACTCTAGAGCAGTGAGACGTGTTCTCTGAGCGACCAATCACGCTTCAGTCTGACAATCCCATGGACGAGTCTGGGTTTGGCCGTCACCAGGAGAACGGGACTCAGTTCAGTTTCAGTTCAGTTTCAGTTTATTGTCCCCTAAGGGAAACTTGTCTTACAGCCAGGTAAACACACAGGTAGCACAACATGTAAACACCACATACACATACAAATAACAATACAAACTATTTAGTTAAAAACACTGTTACATACACTACTACTCGTCTAATTCAAGAACTATGCAAGTTTAACAACCGAATTGCACTTGGTATAAAAGAGTTCTTTGTCCTATTGGATTTAAAACGAGGGACTCTGAATCTCCGGCCTAAAGGGAGGACCTCAAAAGAACAATGAAGGGGGTGATTTACACAGCCCAATATGGCATCTGCTTTCCTCATAACCTGCCTCTCATAAATATTTGTTAAGGAAACCTGTGGGCAGCCTATTAACTTACCAGCCACTTTTACAATATAGCTGAGGTTATTTTTCTCCCTCAGGCTGATGCCTCCATACCAGGCAATAAAAGCAGAAGTAGGGACAGATTCAATAAAAGATTTATAAAATAAAGACAGGATAACCTTACCAACATTAAAAGAGTTAAGCTTCCTTAGGAAGTACAATCGTTGTTGTCCCTTTTTACAGATCATCTCTGCATTTATGTTAAATTTAAGTTTATTGTCCAACACAGTGCCCAGATATTTATACTGCTCTACCACTTCTATGCCGATTTCTTTTATATAGGTGGGTGGAGGACAACCAGATTGTTTTCTCCTAAAATCTATGAGCATATCCTTGGTTTTAGAGGTGTTAAGATGGAGAAAAGACCTGTCGCACCAACTTACAAACTCATCGACCACTGGCCCATGCTGAGATTCATGTTTCTGCAGTAAACTGACAATAACTGTATCATCCGCATATTTCAGAATGTGTCTATTACTATAATGACTCCTACAATCGTTAGTGTAGAGGATGTATAGTAATGGTGAAAGTACACAACCCTGCGGGGAGCCAGTGGAAGAGACACGCTTTCGAGAGAGACAACCATTCACCTTAACTCGCTGTGTTCTGTTAGTTAAAAAGTCCATAATCCAGCACACAAGATTACTCTCAATGTTAAATTCTGATAATAATTTACTGACTAAAACGTGTGGCTGGATAGTATTAAAAGCAGAAGAAAAATCCAAAAACAACAGCCTGGCATGTGTACCAGGACCCTCTAAATGTCTATAGAGGAGATCTAAGAGTGCAATCTGGGCATCCTCTACCCCTCTGTTAGCCCTATATGCAAATTGCAAAGGGTCCAGGGCCCCACACTGAACAGCAAAAGCCGCTTAACAATCCTTTCAAATGACTTTATGACCAATGAGGTCAATGCCACTGGTCTGAAGTCATTTAGTGTGCTCACAGAGTTGCCCTTTGCCACTGGAACTATGATAGACTCCTTCCAAGCCATCGGGACCCTCCCCTGTTCCCAGGACATCTCAAAGATGTCAGCAAACACCCCACTGAGCTGCTCTGAACAGCACTTCAACAATCTCCCAGTAATTCCATCTGGTCCTGGACTCTTATTTACTTTAATTCTCTTAAATACAGACCTAACCTCCTCTTTTGTAATTGAGAAAGGAGTAGATTTTACCTGAGCCTGTTCCTCCGTTAATTTCTTTAGTTTGTCTGAAAAGTCATGATTATCAAAACGTGAAAAAAAGGTGATCAACGCTTCAGATAACTCACTATCATTTGTATACATTGGCAATTGGACTGATTTTTTTTGTGTTTTTTGCAAACCTATCATTCTTTTCACCCCATCCCATGCTACCTTCAGGTTGTTACTGCCCAGTCTTTCCTCTATCTTATTTTTATATTGCAATTTAGCCTTGATTTCTGCTCGGACCTCCTTCGTTGCCTCCCTAATTTCATGCTCATTTCCGTTATGAAAAGCACTATGTTTTTTCATTAATAATTGTTTCAATGAGCTAGTGACCCATGGCTTATTATTTGCATACACTTTGACATATTTTTTGGGAATAATAGAATCCACACAAAAAGAAATGTAGCAACATACAGCATCAACAACCTCATTGATATCCGAAGCAGAGTCAATGAGAACAGACCAATCGGTGCAGTCAAAACAACCTTGTAATTTCAGAACAGACTCTTCATCCCAGATCTCAATCTCTCTAGTTTTAACTTCCCCCCTTTTAAGTAAAGGTCTGTACACCGGGATGAGATTTATAGTACAGTGATCAGCAGATCCTATGGGAGCCAGAGGGGAGGCCTTATATGCCTCCTTAATTGAACCATAGCATTTGTCCAAGGTTTTATTTTTTCTAGTTGGACATGTGACATATTGATAAAAATTAAGGGATTTACTCAGTTTGCAATTATTAAAATCCCCCATAAGCAGACATGGGGCATCCGGGGAAAGAGATTGAAGTCTTTGAGTCACTTTACGAATTATATCGGCAGCAGTTTGTGTGTTTGCCTTGGGGTGAATATATATTACAGTCACAAATATCTGGGGAAATTCTCTTGGGAGATAGAACGGACGAACGGAGATGGAAAGCAGTTCGATGTCAGGAGTGCATATCTTTTCCCTAACGGTGATGTTGCTACACCACCGCTGGTTTATATATACACACACTCCACCACCCTGAGATTTCCCCGTAACTTCAGAGTCTCTATCCATCCTAACAGGCGCCCCAAAGCCGCTGATCGATAAGTCCGTGTCGCTGTCTTTAGACGACAGCCACGTCTCATTGAAGGCCATAATACGGGCGTTCCTGTATTCCTGTAGATAGTTCGAATTTGCTTGTAGCTCATCGATCTTATTTCTGAGTGACTGAGCATTTGCAAGTATTATTGAAGGGAGCGGAATACGTCGTATTTTTGTTGTTTAAACCGGAGTCGTACGCCACCTCTCTTTCCTCGCTTCCTCTCTTTACGAGAGTTTTTGCAACCATTTCCAGGAGACCTGCGCCTAGAGATCTCAGCTAGAATATCTTCAGATACAAGCGGGTCCCAGTATATATTTCCCATACTCGGATTGTCCCATCGCATCAAACATTCCCGAGAGTATGTCCTTACCGGCTCACATTGCTGGCTGTGTTCGGCTTGAACTCGCCTGACTGCATTGTGCCAAGTGTAAAGTATGGGGGGGGGGGGGTGTATTTCAGGGCTTGGCCCCTTAGTCCCAGTGAAAAGAACTCTTAATTCTTCACCAAGACATTTTGGACAATTTCATGCTCCTATCTTTGTGGGATCAGTTTGTGGACGGCCCCTTCCTGTCCCAGCATGACTGCGCTCCAGTGCACAAAGCGTCGGTCCATAAAGACATGGATGAGGAGTTTGGTGTGGAGGAACTTGACTGGCCTGCACAGAGTCCTGAGCTCAACCCGATAGAACAGCTTTGGGATGAATTAGAGCGGAGACTGAGAGCCAGGCCTTCTCGTCCAACATCAGTGCCTGACCTCACAAATGAGCTTCTAGAAGAATGGGCAAAAATCTCCATAAACACACACAAAACCAAGTAATCAGCCTCTGCTTAATTATTATGTGGGTGAATTTAATAATAATGCAACACATCCTATAAGATGTCCAACCCAATGCACTTTTAATGCAATGAAACAGTGCCTCCTAACTGTACTTTTATGTTTATTTATTAAGGATGTGGCTCTGTCTGATCATTTCTGTATTTTCTTTGATATATCAATCTCTCCTGCCATTGAAGCTAGATCTGTCTCTGTCAAAAAGAGATGCTTGAATGAGAACACTGTGCTGTTTATGAAGGCTTTAAAGTTGCGTTGACTCTTTGCTCCTGCAGTGCCAATGGCCGAGCGTGCAGCCGGAGGAAGCTTTACAGCGCCGTTCCGGGCCGGCATTTCGTGGCGGTTCGCTCATACCTACCTCAGGCTGGCGGAGAGATCAGCCTCCACAAGAACGAGCGGGTCAGAGGTCAGTGCGGTCAAACATCTGTGACCTGGAGCCGTGGATTTGGCATCGCTCCTCATTCTGGTTCTGTCCGCAGTTCTCAGTGTTGGTGAAGGAGGATTCTGGGAAGGCAACTGTCGAGGTCAGGTGGGCTGGTTTCCTGCCAGATGTTTGGAGGAGATTCCTGGCAAACCTGACAAACAGAGACCCAGTAAGAGATCGTTTGTGTGGATCATGCAGAGTTTCCATCTCGCTTCTGCTGTTTATTCCTCATCTGTAAAGTTAAATCATTTTATAAATGGATATGTGTATTAGGGGGTTGAATGACTTCTGATTTTTTAAAGTCAACATTTATGTGATGAAAGTCGCGTCGACGTTCGACTAGTCGCTGCTGATAACATCCTTAATGAATAAACAAGCCTGAACCCTGAGCTGAGACGCACTCACAGGCTTTCTTGTGCACAGGACTTAAACATACAGCACTGCCCATATGGTTATTGATCCTACATAACAGCTTTTGTATAAATGTTTTTGTCTTAAGGTCTAAAATGCACTAGTGGGTGATTGCGTGTGAATTAATTCTACCTGCCAGCGTCTCTAATAGTGAAGCTGTGTTTTATTAATTAAGAAATAATATGCTAGAACTTTTCAGTTTCTAAGCTATTTATTGATAAATCCCAGAACAGCGTTGATACATTTCTGCGTTACTGAATGGTGTTGTGTGAGGCGCTCGATCTCCGCGTGATGTGCGATCGGATATGCGTGTGCCTTGCAATGGAGCATGCATTAGTTTGATTAGTTTGATAGATGATTAAATTACGTGTACAATAAGCGTGCATTCTCGTGATCAATTTTGAGCATCCAGATGTTATAATCAACCATGTCTTGTGGAGAGCTCTCGGAGTATGCATTCATTTGTCATATTTAACTGTTGAAAACAGCTTGCATGTCAGGAAATAGTTTATCCTGTTGCGCCCTCTATAGGCAGCGACTAGTCGACGTCAAGCTTAAAGCGTCATGACAGGGCATTATGGTCGACTAGTCGGTGCAACCCCTAACGTGTATATTGTGAGGAGGCATGTGCCGGTATCAGTTTTTCATGTTGCGTTTAAAAGGATAGTTCACCCAAAAATGAGCCTGTGATGTTTATCTGCTGACCCCCAGTGCATCCAACATGTAGGTGTGATTGTTTCTTTAGTAGAACACAAATGAAGATTTTTAACTCCAACCGTTGATGTATAATGCATGTCAATGAGTTTTTTTATATGAGAGCCACTATGAGAGTAAAAAACACATACATATGGATCCATATTAAACCCTGCTGCTCGTGTCGACACATTGATGTCTTTAAACACGAAACAATCCGTTTCTGTGAGAAACCCAACAGTATTTGTTATTTTTTTACCTCATAGCAGACAAATTTCATCTAGTGTTCCAATTCGTCATTACTTCCGTTGAAGAAGGTCAAAACCTGGTGTGGTCATATATTTATACAGTGCCTTGCGAAAATATTCGGCCCCCTTGAACTTTGCGACCTTTTGCCACATTTCAGGCTTCAAACATAATGATATGAAACTGTACTTTTTTGTGAAGAATCAACAGCAGGTGGGACACGATCATGAATTGGAACGAAATTTATTGGATATTTCAAACTGTTTTGACAAATCAAAAACTGAAAAATTGGGAGTGCAACATTATTCGGCCCCTTTACTTTCAGTGCAGCAAACTCTCTCCAGAAGTTCAGTGAGGATCTCTGAATGATCCAGTGTTGACCTAAATGACTAATGATGATAAAGAGAATCCACCTGTGTGTGATCAAGTCTCCGTATAAATGCACCTGCACTGTGATCGTCTCAGAGGTCCGTTTAAAGCGCAGAGAGCATCATGAAGAACAAGGAACACACCAGGCAGGTCCGAGATACTGTTGTGGAGAAGTTTAAAGCCGGATTTGGATACAAAAAGATTTCCCAAGCTTTAAACATCCCAAAGAGCACTGTGCAAGCGATAATATTGAAATGGAAGGAGAGCAAGACCACTGCAAATCTACCAAGACCCGGCCGTCCCTCTAAACTTTCAGCTCATACAAGGAGAAGACTGATCAGAGATCAGCCAAGAGGCCACTGAATTTATCTTATTTATCTTAAAATCTTATTTTAATCGGTTTTTGATTTGTTAAAAAATGTTTGAAATATCCAATAAATTTCGTTCCACTTCATGATTGTGTCCCACTTGTTGTTGATTCTTTACAAAAAATTAGTTTTATATCATTATGTTTGAAGCCTGAAATGTGGAGAAGGTCGCAAAGTTCAAGGGGGCGAATACTTTCGCAAGGCACTGTATATATAGATGCCTCATAAGTGCATGCGCGGATCAGTCTAATGAGGCATCTGTATACACATTTCTATGATCGCGCCGGGTTTTGACCTTCTTCGAGGGACATTGGCATATGTCTAATTCTGAGTTTCTGTAAGTTTAAAAAAGCTCTACTAGAGCAGGTTTTCCTGCTTGAATGTTGATTATTCCTCATATTCTCCATTGTTGCGGCTCCTCTCTTCCCAGTCTGTCAGTAACTCTGTTTAGTTCCTGCCTCTATGAAGCCCCTCCTTCTGAAAAGCTCACTGTGCTCTGATTGGACTGTTGGAGCGGTGTGTTGTAATTGGTCAAGCACTTCCAGCACGTTTGGGAAATGTCCCGCCCCTTATCATAACTGCCAGTTTAAACCAAGCGTCACCTCCCCCAGTTTCTGTTAAAGTGGTTTTGGTCTATACAGCTATTATTGCCCTTCATGATGAGGGGGTGAATTTTTTATAACTCATTCATTTACATTATATAAAGCCTTAAAGTTGGTATTGAAATGATTGATCTGCTGTACTGTTGTCGTTTCTTCAGAGAGCCGGATGGAGCGCAGCGATCGCAAAAGGCTTTTCAGACACTTTACTGTCGGATCCTTTGACGGCGCGGACGCCTCCAGGTAAAGGACCTGACTGAGAGCTGCACTTCAGCTGCTTATTTGTTTCCATATTTCAACATGTAATTATGTTCATCTTCAATAACACAACATTGGCTTTAAGTTCTGAAACATGTTTCTGGGGGCCATATTTTATCAAATTCCCTATTGAATATGAAGTGTGTGTCGATCCTGATGTTTGGTGATGGTTGTTTGTGAGTCTCTTGTTTAAGTCGTTTGTTTAGGTTATTGCGACTTTTTATCTCACAACTCTGACTTTAAGGGCCCTATTCCATTGATCTGAGATCAGGGTCTCTGAGGGCGTCCGAATCCACTTCTGTTTGTTTAACGACGGGACAAACGATCGGTGCTCCAGCTCATGGTCTAAAAGGGTCGTCCCTCGTCTCTTAATGAGTCATGGGTGTGTTTAACGAGCAATAAACCAATCAGAGTCTCATCTCATTTTCCTTTAAAAAAACAGTTGTGCTTGAGCCACACTCTTTACATAACTCCAACAATGCTCCTGAACACACCTGGTTTAGATGCCCATGGGGGAACACACACACACACACACACACACACACACACTCGCGTCGGGTGTATGATAGGGCCTTTATATTTGGCAAATATATTTATATTTTTAATTTAAAAAAACATGCAGGTTACTTAAAATAAGATAAATAATCTGCCAATGGGGTGAGAAAAATAATCTTGTTTTCTGTTTGAATTAAGATTATTTTTCTCACCCCATTGGCAGATTATTTATGTTATCTTAAGCAAAAACTCTCTTCATTTTGAGTTATTTTTCCCCAAAACAAGACAATAATTTTTGCTTAGTAAATGTTTTGTAATGTGAGAATTTTTAGATGTTTGGACTAGAAACAAGACTAAGTAAGAAAAGCATTTTTTGCAAGTGTATAAGATAAGGTTATTTAAAAATAACAGCCCTGCAATGTTATTATAAAAAATAAATAAAACCTATTAATAATTTTATGTAATTATTCAATACTTTTCTAAGACAGGAGATTATTTTGCCTCTGCTGTCGTTTAATAACATTCAGATCATCAAACGCGTTATAATGAGCAGATAAATCCGGCTATAGTGAACTAAGCCAGGATGTGAAAAACACAGAAGTCATAAATGCACGAGTTTGTTGAGTTTAATACTGTGCGCTTAACATCTGATTTTATTTTTTTAATTATTTAATTCATCGAATAATTATTTGAAATGAATATAGATGTGAGAGTAGATATTATTTCGGATAGATTTGCTGCCCTTATTGACGAGAATGTCTGACCAAAGGAAGCATGTCCTGCTAAACTGTACAGTTCAGGGGTAAGAAATAAATGGACTAATTTCATGCATTTTTTGTGAAATAATCATTTATTCATTAATATCTATGAATACGTCATATTTTAAAAACCATGGGTTGTGTTGAAGTCATCCGCTGAAATCTAGAAGCTAAATCTTACAAATTAATGGACAAATGCAGACCTAACCATAATCTTTCGGGTTACTTTTATTAATTAAACAATAAATAAAAACGCGTATGGTGTAAAGAGGCGATGGGAACTTCGCTAGACCTCCTGCAAACCCAACACTAATGTTCTGCTTCCGTTCAGAAAACTTTCCCGGCGAACCTAAAACAAGCAAAGATCTTATCTGGGGTTAGGATCCCTTTAATACAAAATACCAGCAGACAGCAAATGATGAAACTAATATCGCGGGAGGAATGACGCGCTCGTGTTCCGAGAGAGACGCGCGTCATGTGAACGCGGATCGGCTGAAGATCTGACGCGCATGAGTGGCGCGTTTAAAAGCGCTGATGCGCGCGCCTCCGATCGCAGTCTCGATCGATACCGATGACCGGTGATGCTGAACGGCGCGGCGGTGAGGATGAGGAGGAGGAGGGCGGTGGTGATGAAGGGCGTGAATAACGCGCGTCGTTTCCTCCACAGTGAGTGTGTGACCGAGCAGAAGACTGTGGTGTTACAGAAGCAGGACAACGAGGGCTTCGGGTTTGTGCTGCGAGGAGCTAAAGGTGAGACGTCATCATCATCATCATCATATCACATATAAACATAATATTTAAAGAGATCACACTTTCATTACTATACACCAATCAGGCATAACATTATGACCCTTCTTCCCATAGTGCATCCTGGGGCCATGTGTTCCCCAGGTAAGCCACACACACACACACACACACACACACACACACACACACACACACACACACACACACACACACACACACACACACACACCTGTCCATCCACGTGATGTAAAAGAACACGTGATTCCTCAGACCAGGCCACCTTCCTCCATTGCTCCGTGGTCCAGTTCTGATGCTCACGTGCCACTGTTGGTGCTTTCGGCGGGGTCAGGGGTCAGCATGGGCGGGGTCAGGGTTCAGCATGGGCACCCTGACTGGTCATACGCAACAAACTGAGCTGCTCTGTGTATTCTGATACATTTCTATCAGAACCAGCATTAACTTCTGGAGCACAATCTGGCCAAACTCGCTCAAATCCTTACGCTTGCCCATTTCTCCTGCTTCACACACATCAACTCTGAGGACTAAATGTTCACTTGCTGCCTAATATATCCCACCCACTAACAGGAGCCGTGATCAAGAGATGATCAGTGTTATTCACTTCACCGGTCATAATGTTATGCCTGATCTATGTATTGTCTTAAAACACTTAAGTGAACATAATAATAGTACTACTAATAATGATAAAAGTAAAACTTTGAATTTGATGTTTATTAAGTTCATTTTAAATCATAGTTTTAATCATCTCGTCGTTTTTTATATAGCACACAGACACTCTCAAATGTCTGCCTCATGTTTGGACACACACACACACACACACACACACACACACACACACACACACACACACACACACACACACACACACACACACACACACACACACACACACACACACACACACACACACACACACCTGAGCTCAGTACTGTAGATACTGTAGTGTGATATCCTCAGCACTGATTAATAGGAAGTGTCAGTTGTCACTGCTGGTTTGTGTCTCAGTTTCACAGAAGGGAAAGAACAACTCTACACATTAATAACACATGCAGAGGCTTTCATATTTCACTAAACACACTCCTATACTTCACTTACCGCAGTCTTCAGCGTCACATGACCATTAAGAAATCATTCTCAATTATTAAGTGATCAATTATTACTGGTGCTCAAATATTAATAATGGTTCTTAGTATTATAAATATCAGATGATCTACACTGGAGGAATATTCACTCTTTCACTTGAGTTATGATCAGATTGATGAGCAGAAGAGACTTTGAAAAAAACATAAGGCCTTATTTAACAACAGAGGCAGCTAAACTTTTTATGTATGCCATGATTTTTTCTCACATATCATATTGTTTTACAAGCTGGTCCCAAGCGAATGTGACAACTCTTAAACCCTTTATAAGCAAACCTTAAAAATATTAGATCAAAAACCTATTAGCTATCATCATTGCAATATTATTACTAAATATAATGTATTCAATTTTGATAGTTTTTTACATTACTTAGATGCCTGCCTTATTTTTAAAATTGTACATGGACTTGCACCTCCACCCTGGGTGGATTTATACAGCAGAAGAGCAGTAGTGGCAGGGCAACGAGGGCAGCGACCGGGGGAGACTGTGCTGTACCGGATAGACGGAAGTAAGTTTGGTCAAACAGTCTCCTCAGTACGGGCCTCAGATTACTGGAACTGCCTCCCGATGGAACGCAGAGAGAGCTCCAGCTATTTATCATTAAATTTACACTTAAGAAATGGATTAAAAACACTCAAAACTGTAATCATTAATAGTTGGTTTATCTTATCTTAGGTACTGCCCTTCTTTGTATTGTATTTATTATTATGTATGCATTTTGTTAATTTTTTTTTTTTTTTTCATTCATGTATTTATTTTTATTTTATTTTTCTGTATTATGATGCTGTGTCTACCTGCCAAGGGACTACAGATGAAAATTAGCTCTCTAGCTAACTCTGGCACATTTACATTTTGAGTGTAAAACAAAACATGTTAATTAATGTGCATTGTCCCTTTTAAATAAACAATAAAAAAAAAATCATAAACATAAAAACAAACTAAATTATTCCAAACTGTTGCGTTTAAAAAAAAAAAACATAATTCTAAAATTTAAGATTTTTAAGATTTACTGGATTTATGATCAGAAGAGACTTATTATATATTATAAAACGAAACATACACTGCAAAAAATGCTTTTCTTACTCAGTATTTTTGTTTTGTTTTAGTCAAAATATCAAAAAATTCTTACATTAAGAAACATTTACTAGACAAGTACAAATTATTGTCTTGTTTTGGGGAAAATAACTCTAAATGAAGAGAGTTTTTGCTTAAAATAAGATAAATAATCTGCCAATGGGGTGAGAAAAATAATCTTAATTCAAACAGAAAACAAGATTATTTCTCTCACCCCATTGGCAGATTATTTATCTTATTTTAAGCAAAAACTCTCTTCATTTAGAGTTATTTTCCCCAAAACAAGACAATTACTTTTGCTTGTCTAGTAAATACTTCTTGTTTTAAGAATTTTTAGATGTTGAAACAAGACTAAAATACTGAGTAAGAAAATATTTTTTTTTTTTGCAGTGTGATTATTCCATGCTGTTGTGTATATGACAAAAGCATAATTCTAAAGCAGCTTGTTTGTCACTCTCTGTATGTCGAGTTGATGTCATGAGTTCATGTGGGGTCTTTAGTTAAGGGAAGTAACTGAGATATGTTCATATGAATGAGGCTCGGTGTGATTGTCGTCCCCCAGCCGATACGCCCATCGAGGAGTTTGTTCCGTCGCCGGCGTTCCCCGCGCTGCAGTACCTGGAGTCGGTGGATGAGGGCGGTGTGGCCTGGCTGATGGGGCTCCGCACCGGAGACTTCCTGCTCGAGGTGAGAGCCAATCAAAACACACATCCCATTCTGCTTCCTGTTACAGTTTCTCAGAGCTGGACTAATACACAACTCTATTACTGGAGTAACAGCACTGCTGGTCAAATATTACTCCGTTACGAGTGAAAGCTGTAAAAACAGATTTTTACTGGAGTAAAAGTACAGAAGTATTTGTTTTCAAAAGTACTCAAGTATCAAAAGTAATGTCCTTCTTTATGTCGCCGCATTATTGTATTATAGTTGTATAAATGCACATTATGCCATCATGGTTTAAGCCAGTCAGTGACGCTCCATCTGACACACTAGCAGACGACTAACTTAAACTCATTTAAATACTTTTACAAAGCTGCTGTCACTTTATAGTCTGGATGCCAGCCGAATTTAGCCCCGCCCACAACATTTTTAGGTCTGGCAATTCGGTCTGGCATTGCTCCATAGAGGAGTAATTCTCTCCGAACAGAAACTGTTTGGACCAATGAGATCATCAGGGCGGGCTTTAGACGATGACTGACAGATGATCAACAGGAACGTAATCATGCACGTCATCAAAGGAGCTTGGATTATATTTACTCGAATCCTAAACGGAGAGCTTGTTTGTATATGCATTCACCTTCACTATTTCTCTCAGTAATGGTGATCATGTTGGGTAAGTGCTCTGTGTATCAATAAATTGTTTTATTTTTTTACAACACCGGCAAAGATCGTTCATTCCAGCGCGTGTGCAGACAGGGTTGCCAAGTTTTTACAACAAAACCCGCCAACTACTAGCCCTAAACAATGGCTTCTCGTGGGGTTCTCCATGGGAAAAATGGTGTTTGGGGGTAAAATGTGTGTTATTTTGGCATGGTTGCCTGCTAAAATTCGCACTTATGGGTCTATATATCACACAATAGTCGCTTCAACCCTTGGACATAGTTACATACCCGCGGAAAAAAAGCGGACTTGGCAACACAGTGCATTTGAGCTCTCTCTGTTGACATTTGACAATGCGCCGCTTCATTGCTCTGATTGGTTTGCTCCATTGGGATGTGATTATGAGGCGTGTTTCAACCGAACCAGGAAAGACATCAATTGGATAGACCTACAAAGGTCTCATAATCACAGCCCAATGGAGCGGTTTCAGACTCATATTCTGACTAGAATTGAGTATGACCACGTCAGGCTAGTTACTTTAAGGCCGAATGCACGGATCCAATACACTGATACACATCTGATATTCTCACACTGAACTGAAGTACAGTACTCGTGTAAATGAGCTTAGATACTGACCACCTCTGCAGTTTCTTAAAGTGTCCATAACACAGACACAGACACACACACACACACACACACACACACACACACACACACACACACACACACACACACACACACACACACACACACACACACACACACACACACACACACACACACACACACACACACACACACACTGCCCCTAAACCTACCCATCACAGGAAACATTCTGTATTTTTACTTTCTCAAAAAAACATCATTTAGTATGTTTTTAAGGCCATTTGAATTATGAGGACATTTGATATGTCCTCATAAACCACATTTATAGTGTAATACCAGTGTAATACCCATGTAGTTATACAAATTTGTGTCCTCATAAACCACATAAACAGGCTCACACACACACACACAAAATGTATTCATTTTGTGTTTGATTTGTGTTACAGGTCAACCATCAGAATGTGGTGAAGATGGGACATCGTCAGGTTGTAAACATGATTAAAAACGGAGGAAACAGACTCGTCATTAAAGTGGTGAGGGTGACCAAGAATCCTGAGCAAGACGACAAAACCCGTAAAAAAGGTACGGCACAATCCCTGAGGAAACTCACAACACTGCTAGTGACACACACACACACACACACACACACACTACATATATATATATATATATATATATATATATATATATATATATATATATATATATATATATGGGCTGTCAAAGTTAACGCGTTCAATTATTAGTGCAGTGCAGTTATTGCCTACAAGCTACCATCTTTTCTGTTTAAATTTTATTAGACTCCAGATCTATAAGAAAGTAATGTGTGTTTTTTCCCTGAGCACATTCTCTGCAGTCTGAGCGCGATACACTGAAGCTCACTCCCGCTCATATCTGCGCATCACCGCTTACAGTACACGTGTTTTATTGAACTAAATACATTACAATCGGCTAAAACGAATGCACAGGTTACTTTTCTGAACAAGAGCACTCCCGAGTCCGTGTTCTTCACCCTGTTCACGTGAATCGCGGCACTGTTTGGTACACACACAGAAAATACCGGCAGTTCAATAGGGAACGCGGATCTCTTAAAGGGCCTGCACTATATTCCTACTCGTGTAATATGGACCTCCTCCAGGTATGGTGTGGTTCTGGTTCGCTCACTGGTACACATTACCAATTTTTCATACGAACTTTGCCCTGCTCTGAATTAAGCTGCCAGTGTAAAAACTCCCTTTATATTCTTAAAATGAGAGAAATCACTACTTACTCTTAATTTTTAAATTTAGGTTTAAGAGACATGAACAATTTCTTTGATAAACATCTATGACCTTTGATATGTCTAGTCTTCATGCTGTATTGATTATTATTGAATAAGTATGGTGTGGAAAGGGGGGCGGGGTTCAGCGAGGTCTGCAGCGGGAGAGAGAGCCGCGGGACGAGCGGTAACACCTGGTTTTATCAATCTGCGTCCAACCCACTCACTTACCACTCGTCCCGCGGCTCTCTCTCCCGCTGCAGACCTCGCTGAACCACGCCCCCCTTTCCACAAATGGTTTCACTAATAATAAATTTACATTTGCATAAAGCATGCATATTTGTCCATACCCATGTTGATTAAAGTATTAAAAACTTAATTTAAAATTAATTTAAGATACATTTACAATTGCTAAAAATGTGCGATTAAATTGCGATTAATCACGAGTTAACTCATGTGATTAATCACGATTAAATATTTGAATCGATTGACAGCCCTATAATATATATATATAAATATATATATATATATATACACACACACACACACTGAATTTTGAGCTAAAATTTGTCCTATGATGGGATAATGCATTCAAAACATCCATTTCTTTAAAAACATATTTTCTTGGTTGTGTGAATATTAAGGAAACAATCCATTGTATCATTCTTCAAACATTATGGGAACGTTCCTTTTGAATGTGAGAAAAAGGTGAGGATCCAACTAAAACATTTCAGAATTTGCTCAATGAACGACGGATATATTATGTTTTGAGAACGTTATTAAAGACCAGATAACTGTGCAAACGTTCTATTAACGCTACTGGAAGAACACTTGTGTTATTAACGGTCTTGTCTAATTGTAAAAAGCAAACGTTTCGAGACTCTAAACTCTGCTCTCAGCATTCGGGAAGGACTCGGTTATGTCATGTAAACACATGAAGATTTAATTCCAGCTTTGGCGAATCCAGCTAATGGATTACGTTCATCCTTTGAATCATGATAAAGCCGTCTTTACAGCAGTGTGTTCTGCGCTCTTCTGAAAACACACAGCTTTTCTTCTCAGTAATGCATTACTCATTGTTTTAAATATAAACGAATGATAAACGTAGCTATATTCACTGGGATGACAACTACAGAAAATGAAAATGTTCTAATATGAGGCACTGATTTTCTGTATTCAAAGACAGATCTCTGATTAGAGTCAGTGAATCTTAATGAGTGTATATATTAAATCATTCAGTCATACACATTATTGAAATGTATACTTGAAGGTTACTAACAGCAGGAATACAGAACAGAAATTAAATAGTGTAATATCATGTATATAGGACAAGCGATTGATGGAAACGGCCCTTTTTGAGATTTTTATTAGGGCTGCAGGAATATGTTTTTATTTAATTTGATGCACAACCAATACCAGCTGAAGTGTGTTCCTGAGTGACTTTATTGTTAATTCATCAGTTAATCATGACTGTGACTAATGGTCAACTTCACATTGGTCCTCTAAGCAGCAACCTAACATAAATCATATACAGAATAAATACAGAAAGCAAGTAAGGTGTGTGTGTGTGTGTGTGTGTGTGTGTGTGTGTGTGTGTGTGTGTGTGTGTGTGTGTGTGTGTGTGTGTGTTGTTGTAGCTCCTCCTCCACCCAAAAGAGCGCCAACCACTGCGCTCTCAATGCGATCCAAATCCATGACATCTGAACTAGAAGAGCTAGGTAAGTTCAGTCTGATAAACTCTTAAATCCCTTACTTTAAAACCTCACTGCTATCTTACCTTTTATTAAAGCTTGTGATTTCTTGATTCCCAAACCTAATTTTTGATGACGAGCCGAGGACCGATGCTAGACGAGGGAGTCGTATTTCCTTCCGTTTCTGAATGTTTGGGCTGTTTTGTTAGAAAGCGTCGCATTCTTGACGTTTGAGTTTCATGGCCGATCTGAGTGGTCTCATTCTCATGCCACTACAAACTTCATGCAAGATTAATTATGTTGAGTCCTGATGCGCTGGGTTCTCAACCCAACATGATCTCCTATCACTGCACAGATGCTTAAAATCATTTAAAGTAGCAAAAAGCAAGTTCATGCCATCAAGATGCAAGCTTTATTATGTTCCCTTAAGGATCTGTTTAAGCCAACATTTTTATTTTCCTAGTCGTAATAATAATTGGTATCATTCGTGTTCTTGTCCATGGCTCTGACAATGCTCCTTGTTTGTAGTTTCTTTAAAAAGCAAGCCCTCGGTCAGCTGCAGAACTGTGTCAGAGATCCAATGCAATATTTATTAGACATTACTGCCTTTTGCAGATAAAGCGGAAGAGACTGCGCAGCTGCAGAAGCCTGCGCATGAGAAAAACTCAGCGGACAAAGTTGCCACAATCAAGCCCCGCCCCTCTAGTCGCTTTTTGGCCACATGCATGGATTTCAATGTGAGTTGCACCTATTGTCTTTTAGCCTGAAATTACACGTGAGCACCAGCTTCCCAGCTAACAAAAATATGTTCTATTGCTAATGTTCCCATCAAACTATGGGGGAAAAAATATTAATAATATTCCCTGAACAGTCCAGTCTCATCTAGATTAAAAGAACAATGCTTTAAAAATGTTTCTTGGTTATGCAAAATTTCCGTTTTATCATCCACCAAACATTATGGAACATTACTTTTGAATGTTTTCTGAAAAATGTTCTCATTTAAAATGTTAGACGAACATCCAAATAAAACGTTGCATAAAAACACTCCTTGTATCTGTGGTAACATTTTGAGAACATTATTAAAGACCAGATGACATATTGTTACTGGAAGAATGTTTGTTTCTAACCTTGAATGAATGTTAGTGAAACTTCTGAGAATGTCAGCTGGGTTAATAGCTGGGTTAGATTATAATTGTGATTCATAATTGAAATTGAATCTGTATGTGTGTGCACATTGAGCTCTAATTATTGAATCTGATTTCCAGCAGTCCACATCTGAAAGGCCAGGAGTCGCTATAGTTCCTCCAAATGTTCCTGGGAGAGGCCATGGAGGTTATGTCCGTGTGCCAAAAAGCTCCATGAGAAGACAGAAATCCATCGGTAAATACAAAATCCATTCCTGCCTTCTCCTCTGCCAATCAGAGCTGCTGATCTGGGTCATAAGTCGCTCATTGACCAAACAGAAATGATTGAATTATTGAAATTGGATGCATATTTCACAGTGGTAATGCGAAGCGAACCACAGATGTGCATTATGTTTCTATAACTCACTGATGTACCAGGACATTTTTCAGGTTTTAGACCCTACAATGTTCTTGCGTGTAGAACTACCTTCTCAGTAGCGGGTAACGATATACTCATCTCATGATTGGATATACATCACAATACTGAACTCACAATACAATATTTTAAGCCAACATTAAAAGGTTTTTATTTAGTTTATTTTTTACTTTTTTATTATTATTTGTGTATTAGGACTATTGTAGGACTAGATGGAGGCAGATGATTCGCTGTGGAGACCCTTCAGGAAGAACAGCCGAATGAAAAAGAAGAAGAAGAAAATTATTATTTGTGTATTATTATTATTAGGACCCACAAATATTCCCCCATTGCATCATTATACATTATATTCAACATTATATATAGTCGTTTAATGTAATATTGTCACTAAAACTCTGTAAACTTTAATTTTTCCTCTCAAGCATTACTCAGGCAGCTTCTCTCCCGCTATTACTGCAATATAAATATACGAATAAACCATCTAAATGCTTTGAACAATCATACTACTAAAACTAAATGTGATTTAAATGATGTTTGCGCTTTGACTTAGAGGAGTGTGTGTGCGCTTCAGATGATCAATGCAATACGTTACAGCTCTAATCGCAGGAAAGCTCATCCACAATACTGCTATCAAACTGTAAATGTTCAGCTCATCACAGAACTTTAATTCTGCTTTTACTCTCTCGTGTTGTGTTGTTGTATCGTGAGCGTCCATGTTTACAACAGTATCAGTAAATCTGTTCATCATTAGCTGTCGCTCGTGTCTCTTCAGAAGACTTGGATTCGGATTAGACACTCGATTCATTGTTTTCGCGATGCCTTTATGAATTTTTTTTGGATCTTTTAAGTTTGAGACGAATAATGGACTTTAAATGGAGGGACAGAAATCCCACAGTTTCATAGAGAATATTTTCATTTAGGGCTGCACAATTAATCAAATTTGTTATCGTGATTACAATTAAGGATGTCTCAAATATGTAATCGTTCAATAAAATGTCAATCGCAATTACAAAAAAAAAAAAAAATCCACTTCTGTGCTTAATGCTTTTTTTCTTCCTAAATGTTATCTAAAGTTTTTTTTTCCCATTGTGTAATTTTTATTTTTAAAATAACAATGCCATGCATATTTTACTTTTTAAATTTAAAGAAACCAAACCAATAGTCTGTTTTCAGCTAGTTTCTTTTGATATAACAATATGGCATGCAGTCGCTTCAAACTATGTTATAAAGCTATTCAAAACTTAATTCAATGTAAATTGTTAAAATTTTAATTTATAATCGCAAGTACAATTTCAGGGGAATAATCTACAATTATGATTTTTGTCATAATCATGCAGCCCTATTTTCATATTCATATTTTCATGTTTGAAAGCTAATCGACGATGGTGAGCACATGATGACAGAGTTTACATTTGTGGTACATTTGTAAATTTGGGTTTGAATTATACCTTATAAATAGGCAGCTTACAGCAAGCTGAGCCTCGGATAAAACAACTCTATATCGCTAATCATATCATTTCCATCAACGATTCATATCGTCATGGGTTTATATCGCGATACATCGTTACACACCTAGGGTTAATGTTTAACCTACATGACTTAATAAGGCATCAGTCTAAACATGTTGCATGATCCTTTCCCCAGGAATCACAGGAGAAGAAAAGAAGTTCCTGATACCTCCACTGCTCAGGTTCAGCAGAAGTCTCTCCATGCCTGACACATCTGAGGATATTCCTCCACCTCCAGGCATCTCTCCTCCATCCCCACCTCTGGCTCAGCGATATGAGCCCAACCAGTCCATTTACACACAGAGCTCAACAGGCAAATGCCACACTATAGAAAGAGACCAGGTAGGGTACCATCGGCAGAACTTCGAACAATATGACTGTCAGACTTATCCAGCCAGCCAGCAAAACATGTGTGCCCATATCAGGGCCCATGTGCCAGAGAACCCATACTCAGACACAGCTGGCAAAGCTTTGTATGTCCCACCAAAACCAGCCCGTAGGAAGGGTATCCTGATAAAGCAGACAAATGTTGAGGATAGCCCTAATAAAAACTGTTCAATCCAGATACCAACTATTATTGTCAAAGAGCCTTCAACTAGCAGTAGTGGCAAAAGTAGCCGAGGAAGTAGCATGGAAATTGAGACTACCGCCTCGGATCCACCAGGCCGACTACGGCCGGAGGACACTGGAGGTTTTATCGTAAGCAACCCTTTTGCTGCTGCTATTGCAGGCGCAGTTCGTGACCGTGAAAGGCGGCTTGAAGCTCGCAAGAACTCCCCGGCCTTCCTGTCAATGGATCTCGGAGACG
Source organism: Pseudorasbora parva (assembly GCF_024679245.1). Classification (NCBI taxonomy): domain Eukaryota; kingdom Metazoa; phylum Chordata; class Actinopteri; order Cypriniformes; family Gobionidae; genus Pseudorasbora; species Pseudorasbora parva. The sequence continues at coordinate 812,959 of NC_090187.1, read as the reverse complement.
AGGACTCATTCATCCCTACCCCTCGTTTACGCCAGTCTATGTCCATAGATGAAGGCATGTTTGCTTATGATAAGAGTTTGCAAAAGCTAATGGCTCCACCAGCTTCTTTATCAGGGGTCCAGCCAATTGGAGGCAACATGGCTGACTTTACCACCCCCGAACCAACAAATGAGCCCCTCACAACAAGCACCGGAAACTGGCCCAGTACAGACAGTCCTGTTACTCTCATTGATGGAGATTTCGAACACGAGTCCTCAGGAAAGACTCATGATATTTGTTCCCCATTAGCTCTAGCTAGTAATAGAGCACCCCCTCTTCCTCCACCTAAAGGAGAATCTCACCAAGCAAACCTCAACCAGCCACTCTTCATAGACACCAAACTACGGTCCAATATTGAAGCCAGCTTTATGGCAGTGGGTCAACCGAAAGATGGCTCGTTTAGACGCACAAGAGAGTCCAATCATGCTACAAAGAAGGGGAAGGAAAGTAATCCATCTGAGCTGTTGAAAAACAACCAAAGAACATCACATCAAAAGTCAGAGGGGCTCCTTATGGTCCACACACTAGACAAGACAAAACCACAAGTTAACAGTCAATCTGATGGATTCCAACAAGAAGAGTCCCTAGTTATAGACGGTGCAACCACTGATTCTGGTGTCAAACGTATATCCACAAACTCCCAGCCAACTCATACAAGAACCTCTGCGAGCTCTGTGGAGAAGCCAGCCAACTTTTCCTGTAGCATTCCTCCTCTTCCACTGACCTCAGTAGATATTGAAGAGGAGTTTGACTTAGTTGACCCCTTGCCTCCGCCTCTGGAGTTTGCCAACAGCATTGATGTTCCTGAGGAACAGGTAGCGGAGATCCTCAAACAGAGAAAGAGTAATGCATTGCCCGTTTATCATCCTCGTACTTCTGCAACGAACAGTATAGAATCCAGAGCTCTTTCGGGGCTTGTAAACTGCACCTATCCTCCTCCACCTCCAGAGGGTTTTGACTCTGTCATGGACTCCAGACTTGAGGAAGAAAGTCGAAATAGTGCGGGCCGTCACTTTGAGGCAAACAGCACAATTTCCACATTGTCCACGATCTCTACTCTTTCATCAGAGGAAATTGAGGATACATGCATAGACTATGCAGACCGACCGCCGGTTCCACCTAAGCCAAAAAATAAGCCTGTAATCAACAAAAGCAATGCATTTTACAGGGACCCTTTGATGCAGGAGAGCATGGAGTCCTTTGGACAGCCACCACCTCCTCCACCCCTGGATGGTGTAGCAGAATCCGAGCCTCGCAAAACGCTCACGAAATTGTGGGGAGACGACCATGAGCCCTTCCTACCTAATGCAGATCCTAAAGTCAATGTGATCAGTGAACTCAGTTCTAAACTTCAACTGATAAACAAGGACAGATTTACGAAACGGGGAAGTCCTCTCGATCTTCCTGCAGGATCCAGAAGCATCGGATCAAGGTGAGTTGCACAATAACAGCCTATTTACTAAAAAAAGGAAGAACAATTCCTGCACAAAATAATATTAAAATGTAGGAATGTGTCCTATAGGCAGAGGCGGACAGAGTACACAGCTTTATTACTTGAGTAAAAGTACAGATACCACTTATTAAATTATACTCAAGTACAAGTAAAAGTACTACAGTTCTACTTCTACTCAAGTAGAAGTGCTAGAGTCAGATGTCTACTTAAGTAAAAGAACTACAGTCAGATGTCTACTCTAGTAAAAGAACTACAGTCAGATGTCTACTCTAGTAAAAGTACTACAGTCAGATGTCTACTCAAGTAAAAGTACTATAGTCAGATGTCTACTCTAGTAAAAGTACTACAGTTAGACGTCTACTCTAGTAAAAGTACTACAGTCAGATGTCTACTCAAGTAAAAGTACTATAGTCAGATGTCTACTCTAGTAAAAGTACTACAGTTAGACGTCTACTCTAGTAAAAGTACTACAGTCAGATGTCTACTCAAGTAAAAGTGCTATAGTCAGATGTTTGTTTTTAAAAGTACTCGAGTATCAAGAGGACATTTTCTAAAGATTGCATTACTACTGCCACAGTGCTTACATTTATGTACAGAAACGTCCTCCATGGAGTTATACAAAATGTTAATACCTTGGAGAATGTAAAAGTAATTGAAAGTAAAATGAAGTCATTTTCATCTTTTTACCATGTTGCTATATTTAACATTTCTCACTGGGCCTCAAGGCGATCGCACAATGGCAGCTCTCTGACAAACCTCTGCTAGAGATTTAATGGATGTTTTGCAGCCACATTTGACCCTGACTGTGTTAAACATGCCGCATACTCAAGAACATCATGGGTTTGGCACATTCCCTGCTGGGTCTTCATCCATTGTTTCGTCTCTTATCTAAATCTGAGCATGGAGATGACTTTGGCTAAAGCTGATTGCTGATAGGCCGTCCCAATCAGTGGAGCCTGCACAATCCAATCACGTTTGAGAGGAAAACCACAAAATGAGGGTGTCTGAGATTGTTCTGGTTTCCGTGGTTTTTTTGTTGTTGTTGTTTTTAGAAGTAAAGGGTACTTACGGTTATGAATAGAAATGTATCGGAGTAAAGAGTACAATATTTGCCTCTCAAATGTACTCGAGTAAAGTACCGATCCCTCAAAATTGTACTTAGGTACTGTACTCAAGTATTGTACTCAAGTAAATGTACTCTGTGACTGTCCGGCTCTGCCTATAGGTGTGTAAAGAAGCAGGTCAGAAGTAGAAAGCCGTGTAGATTGGACACGCCAGGGGTAGATCAAGGACAACACAAATAAAAAAAGATTACATTTTATCCAATGTTGTTACAGCTGTGAAGTAATCTTTTAATACAGGGCATGGTTACAAGCTCAATATGTTAATCTCATGAAAGCTGTGACAGACTAACAAGATAAAAGAGTAGAGGATCGCTACACCAGTTTCAGAAGATCTTGGCAGCACATGCTGAGACTGGCAAATGTCCTTGTGTATGTAACGATAAAGGTGGCCTTACACCGGACTTAGTTCACTTTAAAATGAAAATTAGCCCATGATTTACTCTCCCTCAGGTGTGTATGACTTTCTTATTTCTGATGAGCACAGTTTGAGTTATATTTATAAATATCCTGACGCTTCCGAGCTTTATAATGGCAGTGACGGAGTCCATTGAGTTTGATGCTAAAAAAGTGCATCCACCCATTATAAACATTCGACTCGCTTCAGAAAGCCTTTATTAACCCCTGGATCTGTGTGGAGCACGTTTATGATGGATGGATGCACTTTTTTTGAGCTTGAGGGTGAGTAAATCATGGGGTAATCTTCATTTAAAAGTGACTATTTCATTGCTGGTTGATTTCCTGATTCCCTTGCGTTGGTCTCCTTTGAGCCACATTTATTGACAGAATAGTTCTGCTGTTTTCCTTAAAGGGATAGTTCACCCCTAAATGAGAGTGTGATGTTTATCTGCAGGGCATCTGAGATGTAGGTGTGTTTGTTTCTTCAGTCGAACACAAATGAAGATTTTTAACTCAACCGTTGCTCGTAGAATGCATGTCAACGGGGTGTAATTCTATGAGAGTAAAAAACACACAGACATACGAGTCCATATGAAACCCTGTGGCTCGACACATTGATGTCTTAAAACACGAAACGATATTTGTGTTATCTTTTACCTCATATCAGACGAATCTCATCTAGTATTCCCAGCGCCATTACTTCCGCCGAAGAAGGTCAAAATACTGGCGTGATTATATATATATATATATATATATATATATATATATATATATATATATATATATATATATATATCAGTGGCGATTTCTTTAAGACTACAAGGGAAGCTCGGCTTCCCTTATAATGTCACAAAATTAATAGTCAAATATGTACTATTGTATTAACATTTTATTGACTAAAAATGCGTTAAAAAAAAACAAAAGAAATCATTCTAGAAATCATCTCAAAGACGAGTTTGTTCAGAATCAGTTACATAAAGCAAGTCGGCTGACTCGATTCTTCTCATACATTCATTCTCGCAGCGTCACAGTGTATTTCCCTATTGAAGCCCAGCGTCCATTGACTTCAATGGGGCTGCTTTGAACAGTTTTTTTCAGCGCTTCGAAACTAGACGGTCATTGGATAAACGCTGCGATTGTGTCCCGCCCACGGACGCTCAGCGTCTCTGGGAGTGAATGGGGAGTGGGCTGGCCCGGACTCCGAGCTTCTGCGTGATGATTGGAGGGTCTGTCGAGAGACTGCATCTCCTTTTGACTGACAGCAATTCTGTACTATAAGGAATCACTGAAGCTATTCGCGCTCAATCCCATCGCGGATTTCTCAAATTCAGTCGAAATAAAAATAGCTGCAACCTATTTCTTTGATATTTGCTTGGCGAAATTGCTTGATTTTCATCATACATTTCACACAATTATACACCACATTCCTTGTTTCAGTTCTACCGAGTTTAATATTTTTTTATAGCTCTGCTGGCCATTGAGAGGACACTGGTCAAGTCACTTGAAAAGACTCCTAGTTGGTACGACAGGGTCACAGACCATTTTCTTGAAAAGGAACGTAGAGCAGAATTTACTTTTAAATAAATAGACAATTTTATGATGTAGGCCGAAAATGAGCTTCCCCTCTCTGACAGACCAGTAGCCGCCACTGATATATATATATATATATATATATATATATATTATATTAGTGCCTGCGCGGATCGGTCGAATGAGGCATCTATATATGATTGCACTGGTATTTTGACCTTGGAAGTAATGATGGGAACACTAGATGAGATTCGTCTGATATGAGGTAAAAAATAACACAAATACTGTTGTGTTTCTGGCAGAAAGCGATCGTTTCGTATCTTAAGACATTAATGTGTCGAGCCACAGGGTTTAATATAGATTCATATGTCTGTGTGTGTTTTACACCCCATTGACATGCATTATACGAGCAACAGCAAACACACCTACATCTCGGGCGCCCTGTAGATAAACAGTACACTCTCATTTTCAGGTGAACTATCCCTTCAGTGCATTTCAGAGCCCCACTACCAGTTCAGCACTTGACTTCTCTTTGTGTGTTTGTGTGTGTATTACATTGACCAAATGTCCCCACAATGTAATATAAACCTGAGATCAGCAGCCAACGGTGAATGGATTCATAAACATACTAAATTAGTTTTTTTGAAAATGTAACAATGCTGCATGTTTTCTGTAATGGGTAGGTGCTGTGTGTGTGTGTGTGTGTGTTCGATGGGTAGGTTCAGGGGCAGTGTAGGGGGATAGAATATACAGTTTGTACAGTGTAAAATGCATCACGCTATGGAAAGTCCCAACAATTCACAAAAACCTAACATGTGTGTGTGTTCTCAGAGAATGGACGCCCCCAGCCTCAGGTACTAAGCGCAGCAGCGCCGTGACTTCATGTGCTCCGACCTCAACAACGCAGAGCCAGTTTCCTCCTCAGGCTCCCAATCCAGCCTCGCCGCCTCCTGAATCCGGCTCTGGCGTCTCTCCAACGTTAACGGATGTCTTCAGCCTACCGTCTCCGCCCATTGTGAATGCAGAGCAATGCTACAGCATCAGCTCAGTCAGCAGCCAATCGCTGTCCCCCCTCACGCTGTTCCAGGCGGCCGCAGACAAGCCTTTTGCTGACAAACCGGTCCTATCCTGGACCAAGCATGATGTAGCCGAATGGCTTGAAAGCCTCAATTTGGCAGAACACAAGAAGGCCTTCTTGGACAACGAGATTGAGGGCACCCATCTTCCTAACCTCCAAAAGGAAGACCTTGTAGACTTGGGTGTGATCCGTGTTGGTCACCGGATGAACATCGAGAGGGGTCTTAAACTCCTGATGGACCGATAAAGAGGATGCTCTTTTTCTATCAGTCTTCGATCAATCCCCCGTCTAACGTTTATCAGTCTAGTTCCGACATCTGTTGGACGTTCTGAACCAATGACACACAGACGTCTGTGGACTTATGATCAGAAGCTTCATTTTACTGTCAGGAGCTTGTCTCAAGTAAGCAGCTCTAAAGGTCCTTTTTTTTACCTTTGATACAGGAATATTTCAGATGTTGCTGCGGAAATGTACACAGAAGAGTGTATCTGTGTAAAGTGAGGCTAGCTAAAAACATTGGATTCACTGAACATGCATTCACACCATAAACAAATGTTGGGCACATCCTCACATTCAAGACCTTTGTTCATGATTCTTCTTGTTTTCAGTGAGATTGCATGAGGAAAAGAAGTTGTGTAAAACCTCGTCTTCCATGTTATTTGATCCTGTTGGCAAAATGAATGCTTCTTTTGGCTCACCCATTTCTTTTAGGTAATGTTGCGATCTGAAGGTAATATACTCATAGGATGTGAAAAGCTGTTGCCAATTGAACCAGAGCAAAAACTAATGCTCTCTTAGTAAATTCATACATCAGGCCTATTATATATAATAATCTGTCGCTGCTTTAATGTGCAGCTGTATTGTTTCGTATTGTGGCTTGGTTTAATCCACTGGTTATCGATGGGATGGAGGCGGCTCTAAAAGCATGGTCGATTATAAGTGATGGGTCTGTCGGTTCATTAAATGATCCAGTCATGACATTTTGATTAAAAATGACAATCAGATTTTTGTTTAACTTATGCATAGATGCATGAAACAACGCACATTTAGAAAGTAGATCGGCGTGAATTTGAAATGCATTGCCGTTTTGGAGAAATTCCATAAGCAGTTTTACAGAGGATGAATTAAGCAGTTTTTGTTATTAAACATGGAATCATGTTTCTTAATATATCAATTAATTTAGCCAACATGTATACTTGTTGATTCTGTTTGTGCCACTCATTGCAGTATTGTCTCTGAAAAGAGAAGTGATGTGCGATTTCTGCCGCCACCTGCTGCTGAGATTCGAGTATGAGTGAATATGCAACATTTTTTTAAAATGTGGCCCAGAATTTGAAAAGGTCAAGCCTTTCTTGAGCAAAGGTTTGCCAATTATATAATATACTGCTGCTACTGTGAGTTTTTATAAAATAGATCCTCTTTAGAGAGCATACAATAGAGTAAGAGAGTATTTTGGATTTATATAATTATATTGCCTTTTATAATGTTTCAATGGTGTCGTTCCCACTGAACTGTGGTTTGCCAAAAAAAAAAAAAAAAAAAGTAAAATGTTTAATTATATGAAATGGATATATTTGTTAGATTATTAAGAGCAAATCCAGAATGCAATATATTTATACTATGAATAATGCATACTGTATATATTTAGATAATGTACCTGCCACGTCATAAAACAAGCACAATATCCCCCTTATCAAACATGGATTTGCCAGTGTCCTGTCGTTTAGCTTTGATTTTCCCTTTTGACTTTAACCTGTTTCTTGACTACATGTGTGTGTTCACATTGTTAATGTAACTAGAAACTCACTGCAATGACCAAGAAAATGTATCATAGGATTTGTGGCATGAGTGCAGTTACACCTTGTATGGCAACTAAATCTGAAATAAATAAATATTGCTCTAATTGAGCTCTGGTCAAGTCACCTTCATTTATATAGCCCTTAAAGCAGCTTTACAGTCTCAGTAATATAGTTGAAAATAGTGTCCTCAACTAAGCTAGAAAATGGAGTGCAGCTGGATTAAAAAACACAACTGGAGGTTTTTCGCATTTCATGGAAAGATAGCATTATTGCATACAGAAAAACGACTAGATCTGCTTATATTTCGACTCTTAGAAGCAAACAAACACAACCCTAGATATTTATTATTAATAAATGTGTCTTACAAACATATGCACTTACTAATGAAATGAAGTTTCACACATGGAGGATGCGGCAGTGTAACGGATGGTGAAAAAGAGTAAAAACAATAGTTTTATTTATTTTTTTATTCTTAAATGATATTTCTTATAAAACAGCATTGTAAATAGAGCCATTATAGATAAGCACAGACAATTTGAAAAGGTTATTTAACTAAAAATGCAAACCAGATTATGTCATTAGCTGTTTGAGTATCAGCTGCACCGGTGCGGATTGTCATGGTCACCAGATCATGTGATATAATTCAGCGGTCAGAAACAGAAATGCCATGCACTCACAGAAAGAAAGATCGACGAGTCCAGACGTGGCCGAACGCCGGCACAGAATTTACAGACAAATCAGACATACACACAAGACATCAGATTCTAATACACAACCCTTCAAATACCATTAAAGTGATTCTTATGAACCGTTTCAAGCACTGCAGTGGAAGGTCCGCTCATCCTGGACAGACGCCACGCAAAGTGATCAAATATGGCATCACATTTGGCCTTCATTTAGATTTATTTTCAAACAATATTCATTTGCTCCCTGTTCCAACACTGCAAAAAGACACTAAAATGATAAAGTGTTCGTCCGGACGCAGCTTTAAGAGTCGCCCATGTGCACGACTAATGATTTATTTTCAAACGACATGCCAGAAGATCTCTGATCTTTGGTCTACGATCTCTTATTTCACACACTAAGTGTGTGTGTGTGTATATAACGCTCTCAGAAGTGTCATAAAATCTCTATTGGCGGAGGCGTCTAACACAGGTCTACGGACATGAAACGGGACCCGAGCGTTGGGCTGAAGGAGCAGAATGACCAGCGAATGCTCAACACGAGACAGAAAGAAGAGAAAGCAGGGCTGATAAAGACTGGAAGCATGAACTCCGCCGGGGAACGGGCCAGTTTATTGCCGAACTTCGACGTAATTGGCTGGGAAGAGTCCGTACGCGCCGCGACACACGCCCCTCCACCAGCCCTCGTCGATCATCTCGATGTTGGTTATGATGTCATCGGGGTCGAAGGATATCTCATCTTCACCCGCTGGGGAAAAAACAGGCATGTTACATCACTTCCTGCTGGTAGGAGGCAGATACAGAGCATCTGGAGAGTATTCACAGCGCTTCTCTTTTCCCACATTTTGTTGTTACACTCTTATTCCAAAATGGATTAAATTCGTGGTAACACTTTAGTATAGGGACCACATATTCACTATTAACTATGACTTTTGCCTCAAACTCCTAATTTCCAGCTAGTTTGTAGCATTTAAGTTTATGCATTGGATAGGAATAATTGATGTAGAATAAGGTCATGAAGAATAAGGCATTATTAATATGTGCTTTATAAGTAAAGTGAGTAAGTAAGTTGAGTGTCATGGCAAAGGCTGGGGATACTGATGGATATGGGATTCTTTTGGTTTTAATTTTAATCAAATTTTCAAAGCTTTCAAACTAACTTCTTTCACGTTGTCACTATGGGGTATTTATTGTGGAATTGTGAGGAAAATAATGAATTAAATCCATTTTGGAATAAGGCTGTGACATAAATATGTGGGGAAAGAGAAGTGCTGTGAATACTTTCCGGATGCACTGTATACAATAAAATTAAATGCAATGAAACATCAACACAACCGAACCCTGAAAAACATTTACGTGCAGGATTTACTTAGTAAATTTTCAATGATTGAGAAACAGCAAGTAAATAAGGAAGCCTGTTTCTGCCCTGAAATAACAAATAAGATCGTAAATGCATCTTTTTTCTACCGCATTTCTTACGTTTTCCCCCTCAGAGTTTCAAGTTATAAACTTGGGAATGCAAGTCAGAATTGAAAGATATAAAAGCACAACGTTTTAATTTTTTAACCTGACCCTGCTTACACTTTTTATTCCATATTATAAACAGAAACAAGCTTCCATATGTAACACACTGAATAAACATGGCATTTTAAAGTACTGAAATAGACAGAAATAGTATTTTCTTGTCAAATTTACTTCAATAATATTTGATTTAATTGCAACTTTGAAAATTAGTTTCCCAGAGTTATTAATTTCATTATGCTAAATTATCACCAAATACTGGATTTAATCTTTGTCAACTTGCTTTCAGTAAGCCCGTTTCTGGATCTGACTGACTGAAGGTGACCTGAGTCGATGCTAACCGAAGGAAACTAGATGACAAAAACATCACGAGTTATAACCAGAGATTTATGAGCAACTCAGGTCATGTTTGACGGTGGGAAAATATCCTGAAAGACTTTTTTTTTGTCTTATACAGCTCTGAAAAAAATTAAGAGTACAAACTCACTGCCTTTGCTCACACAGGGAATAACTTCTTAAAAAGGATGACATTTTTTTAGTCTTATAACTTTAATTTAACATTAACCAGCCTTTTCAAGAAAAAGAACCGTGTGAAAACGACAAACATAACGAGATTAAGAGCAAATCTTCAATCTTACAGTGTGCCGTCAAACGCTTCACTTACCAGCCTGATAGTCGTACAGAGCCACGGCAGTCACGCCGAGATCATCCCCGTACTCGTATGACTGAGCACCTGAACACACACACACACACACACACACACACACACACACACACACACACACACACACACACACACACACACACACACACAGGAAGATGTAATAGCTCATACGTTGAGATGTAGCTCATTTGAAAGGGAATGTGTAGCTGTAGTGTAAAGCTGTCCGCACCTGAGGACTGGAACTGGTCGTCCGGCTCAGGGTTCTGGTACAGGTTTTCCTGGTCTGGTTCTTCATATGTGGCTTCAGCGGAGACCGGCTCTACCTCGTACACATTCGCACCGTTCTCCACCGAATCTCTGACCAGTTCCCGGACCGGCTCACTGACCGACTTTTCCTAACAAACCAGACACCATACACACCATCAGTCAGCGTGAACCCTCAAACAAACCCTGATCCACACATCCTTCACATCACCTAACGGTGGACATTACACATTATGGCAAGCTAAACCTTGCTTAAGGACACATCAGTGCAGAGCATTCAATATGAACTAAATCCTATTAAAAGATCAATCAATCAATCATCTTTATTTCTATCGCTCTTCTCCAGCGCCGATTGTGTCAGAGCAGCTTCAGTGTTAAACAGGACAATACTGCAGCAGAATTAGATTTGGCTGTACAGTCGTTCTGGAGTAAACAGTGATGTTATCAGCTTATTTTAATTTATCATAGAGAGACAATGTGGGCAGATCAGTATTAGAGTTTATAGAATTAAGTAAGACATAATTCATTAATCTTATTTGTATATTTAGTTGAATAACTTAGATCATAATTTTAGTATCCCTAAAAGATGCTCCTGTATCATCACACATTACCTTCAACTAAACCATTTACTACATTCAGTGAAATATAAGACTTACTACAGCTAGGGGGAAATATGAAAGAACAGCAGTGTTTAAATCAACAGTCCACAAGAGGGCGCCACACACACACTAAACTGTGTTTTATAGAGCGCTTGTGCCCTTCCTAGTGCAGATCAGCATTAAACACTAGAACGACACGCTCTAGTAAGTGTGCATGGCTTAAATACTGTTAAATCCATTTAGAAATAGATCATTAAAAATCATTGTTTACTAACGTTCTATGAAGGCAACACTGAGTGACAGACTAGATTTACTCCATGGGCAGTTTAACATTCTGCCATTCACTTAAAAACGAATTAGTACTAGTAGTAGAATTACTACTAAAGCCTCATACAGCAGAAGAGTCTACAGCATTAGATCACAGATTGTCTTCCCTTGTACTGTACCTGATATACACCTATCAGGCATAACATTATGACCGGTAAAGTGAATAACACTGATGATCTCTTCATCACGGCTCCTGTTAGTGGGTGGGATATATTAGGCAGCAAGTGAACATTTCGTCCTCAGAGTTGATGTGTGTGAAGCAGGAGAAATGGGCAAGCGTAAGGATTAGAGCGAGTTTGGCCAGATTGTGACGGCTAGACGACTGGGTCAGAGCATCTCCAAAACTGCAGCTCTTGTGGGCTGTTCCCGGTCTGCAGTGGTCAGTATCTATCAAAAGTGCTCCAAGGAAGGACCAGTGGAGAACCAGCCACAGGGTCATGGGCGGCCAAGGCTCATTGATGACCGTGGGGAGCGAAGGCTGGCCCGTGGGGTCCGATCAAACAGACGAGCTACTGGAGCTCAAACTGCTCCAGAAGTTAATGCTGGTTCTGATAGAAAGCTGTCAGAATACACAGAGCAGCTCAGTTTGAGGCGTATGGACCAGTCAGGGTGACCTCTGACCCCTAACCCTGCCGAAAGCACCAACAGTGGCACGTGAGCATCAGAACTGGACCACGGAGCAATGGAAGAAGGTGGCCTGATCACGTGTTCTTCTACATCACGTGGATGGCCGGGTGTGTGTGTGTGTGTGTGTGTGGCTTACCTGGGGAACACATGGCCCCAGGATGCACTATGGGAAGAAGGCGAGCCGGCGGAGGCAGTGTGATGCTTTGGCCAATGTTCTGCTGGGAAACCTTGGGTCCTCCATCCATGTGGATGTTACTTTGACACGCTCCACCTACCTAAGCATTGCTGAGACCATGTTCAGCCTTTGATGGAAACGGTATTCTGGTGGCTGTGGCTCTTCCAGCAGGATAATGCTCCTGACACAAAGCACAAATGCTTCAGGAATGGTTTGAGGAGCACAACAACCAGTTTGAGGCGTCGACTCGGCCTCCAGATTCCCCAGATCTCAGTCCAATCGAGCAACCGTTGGGATGAGCTGAACAGACAAGTCCGATCCATGGAGGCTCTACCTCAAAACTTACAGGACTTAAAGGATCTGCTGCTACTATCTTGGTGCCAGATACCACGGCACACCTTCAGGGGTCTAGAGGCCTCAATGGGTCGGCAAAAGGGGAGCAACACAATATGAGGTACCTTCTGCAGACTGCGCGCCTCCTCCTGCTCCAGCTTCTCCTTCGCCTGCCGCCTGGAGCGCTCCTCTTCCGCTCGCTTCTTATCCTCCTCCTCATTCTGCTTGGCAATGTTCTCGAAGCGAGCCTTAATACTGCCGGCACTGTTTCCAGCTGAAGAGAGCAGAGCACGGTGAAGCTTTACACAGCACTGAGATCCAGCACAAGCTTTACACACTTTACATCACCATCATCATTATATCACATGCTCACCTGCTTCCACTGGACGGGTCTTCTGATACGCCACACTCGGCTTTTCCACCTCCTCAAACGTGCCGGCGCTCTGACCACAAAAACAAAGCAAACATCATCATCATCATCATCCTCATCATGCTGCAGAAATACACGCTGAAAACTGTCATTTTCAAAAAGCAAGTGAACACAGTTTTCACAAACGTATTTCTTGTTCTCAATGTCACGTTAAAAACCCAACAGAAATGTTTCTTCTTTACCTTGTCCATTCGGTCCTTCTGCACTCCATACTTCCCTCCAAAGCCTTTGGAATAATCTATAATGATGAAAAAAAATGTTACACATATCACAAACACGTGGAGTTCATCATCTGAAGGCCTGCTCCACCATCCTCACTGAAGTTGAGTCTGAACCCTAACTCACACGTGGAAGTTTTATCCGTTAGGTAAAGAACCTCTTCAACACAATACAAATATGTAGATTGATGACGCATTTTATCTATCTATCTATCTATCTATCTATCTATCTATCTATCTATCTATCTATCTATCTATCTATCTATCTATCTATCTATCTATCTATCTATCTATCTATCTATCTATCTATCTATCTATCTATCTATCTATCTATCAATCAAGGATTCTTAGGAACACACACTAATACTGTGTTTGACCCTTTCTCCTTCAGAACTGCCTTAATTCTCCGTGGCATTGATCAACAAGCTGCTGAAAGCATTCTTTAGAAATGTCGGCCCATATTGATAGGAGAGCATCTTGCAGTTGATGGAGATTTGTGGGATGCACATCCAGGGCACGAAGCTCCCGTTCCACCACATCCCAAAGATGCTCTATTGGGTTGAGATCTGGGGACTGTGGCGGCCATTTTAGTTCAGTCAACTCATTGGCATGTTCAAGAAACAAATTTGGAATGATTGGAGCTTTGTGACATGGTGCATTATCCTGCTGGAAGTAGCCATCAGAGGATGGGGACATGGTGGTCATAAAGGGATGGACATGGTCAGAAACAATGCTCAGGTAGGCCGTGGCATTTAAACGATGCCCAATTGGCACTAAGGGGCCTAAAGTGTGCCAAGAAAACATCCCCCACACCATTACACCACCACCACCAGCCTGCACAGTGGGAACAAGGCATGATGGATCCATGTTCTCATTCTGTTTACGCCAAATTCTGGCTCTACCATCTGAATGTCTCAACAGAAATCGAGATTCATCAGACCAGGAAACATTTCTCCAGTCTTCAACTGTCCAATTTTGGTGAGCTTGTGCAAATTGTTGCCTCTTTTTCCTATTTGTAGTGGAGATGAGTGGTACCCGGTGGGGTCTTCTGCTGTTGTAGCCCATCCGCCTCAAGGTTGTGTGTGTTGTGGCTTCACCAATGCTTTGCTGCATACCTCGGTTGTAACGAGTGGTTATTTCAGTCAAAGTTGCTCTTCTATCAGCTTGAATCAGTCGGCCCATTCTCCTCTGACCTCGAGCATCAACAAGGCATTTTCTCCCACAGGACTGCTGCAGACTGGATGCTCTTCCCTTTTCACACCATTCTTTGTAAACCCTAGAAATGGTTGTGTGTGTAAATCCCAGTAACTGAGCAGATTGTGAAATACTCAGACCGGCCCGTCTGCCACCAACAACCATGCCACGCTCAAAACGGCTTAAATCACCTTTCTTTCCCATTCTGACATTCAGTTTGGAGTTCAGGAGATTGTCTTGACCAGGACCACACCCTTAAATGCACTGAAGAACTGCCATGTGATTGGCTGATTAGATAATTGCATTAATGAAAAATTGAACAGGTGTTCCTAATAATCCTTTAGGTGAGTCTGTCTGTGTGTCTATCCACCCATCCATCCATCGCCTGTGCAACTTTGTGCCTAGAACCGGGCCTGACAAACACACACACACAACCACCACCACCATCATCATCATCATCATCATCATCATCATCATCAGGGAAAGATACACAGGATTAAGAATCAAGGGTTCATACACTTTTGGACAGGTCATTTTTTCTTATTCATGTCTTGTGGACTGTATGTAAACATTTTATGTAATATATCTAATTCAGGACAGGACTAAATAAAAAATAACATGCATTTTGTACGATCTCTCTTAGTTAAAATGATTCACATTTGCACAGATTGTGCAAGCAGTTCACACACTTGTTCTTGTAACTGTATAAATGATAGCTTTCAATTCCCGCTGATATCACCAAGTTATGCAACTCCTTTCTTCAAATGTTAAAAAACAAATGTTTTTCCTCCTCCTTCTGGTTTTTCTGGTTCTTCTCTGGCAGGCGCTCAGAAGGGAGGAAAGAAGTGTGAATCTACCACTCACGTGCCTGATCCCATTCTCATGAGCCCTGTGCCACTACTCTTGATCTGCCACATTAAACAGTGCCAGAGCGCTTTATTTTTTAAATATCGTAATAAACACGCGGGCGAGCATGCGGTGAGCTTGTGTCAAGAGTCCAAAGGGCGTGGTGAGCCTGTGCCAAGGGGTGTGGTGAGCTCGTGCCAAGGGTGCCAAAGGGCGCGGTGAGCTCGTGCCAAGGGGCGCGGTGAGCTCGTGCCAAGGGGCGCGGTGAGCTCGTGCCAAGGGTGCCAAAGGGCGCGGTGAGCTCGTGCCAAGGGGAGCGGTGAGCTCGTGCCAAGGGTGCCAAAGGGTGTGGTGAGCTCGTGCCAAGGGGCACGGTAAGCTCGTCCCAAGGGTGCCAAAGGGCGTGGTGAGCTCGTGCAAAGGGGCGTGTTGATCTTGTGCCAAAGGTGCCAAAGGGCGTGGTGAGCTCGTGCCAAGGGGCGTGTTGAGCTCGTGCCAAGGGGCGTGGTGAGCTCGTGCCAAGGGTGCCAAAGGGCGTGGTGAGCCTGTGCCAAGGGATGTGGTGACCTTGTGCCAAGGGTCCCAAAGGGCGTGGTGAGCTCGTGCCAAGGGGCATGGTGAGCTCGTGTCAAGGGTGCCAAAGGGCGTGGTGAGCCTGTGCCAAGGGGTGTGGTGAGCTCCTGCCAAGGGTGCCAAAGGGCGTGGTAAGCCTGTGCCAAGGGTGCCAAAGGGCGTGGTAAACTCGTGCCAAGGGTGCCAAAGGGCGTGGTGAGCTCGTGCCAAGGGGCGCGGTGAGCTCGTCCCAAGGGTGCCAAAGGGCGCGGTGAGCTCGTCCCAAGGGGCGCGGTGAGCTCGTGCCAAGGGTGCCAAAGGGCGTGGTGAGCTCGTGCCAAGGGGCGCGGTGACTTGTGCCAAGAGGCGCGGTGAGCTTGTGCCAAGGGTGCCAAAGGGTGTGGTGAGCTTGTGCCAAGGGTGCCAAGGGGCATGGTGAGCTCGTGCCAAGGGGCGCGGTGAGCTCGTGCCAAGGGTGCCAAAGGGCTTGGTGAGCTCGTGCCAAGGGGCGTGGTGAGCTCGTGCCAAAGGGCATGGTGAGCTTGTGCCAAGAGGCGCGGTGAGCTCGTGCCAAGAGGCGCGGTGAGCTTGGGTCAAGGGTGCCAAGGGGCGCGGTAAGCTCGTGCCAAGGGTGCCAAAGGGCGTGGTGAGCTCGTGCCAAGGGGCGTGTTGAGCTTGTGCCAAAGGTGCCAAAGGGCGTGGTGAGCTTGTGCCAAGGGGCGTGTTGAGCTCTTGCCAAGGGTGCCAAAGGGCGTGGTGAGCTCGTGCCAAGGGGCGCGGTGAGCCCGTGCCAAAGAGCGTGGTGAGCTCGTGCCAAGGGTGCCAAGGGGCGTGGTGAGCTCGTGCCAAGGGGCGGTGTGAGCTTGTGGCAAGGGGCGTGGTGAGCTCGTGCCAAGGGGCAGTTTGAGCTTGTGCCAAGTGTGCCAAAGGGCGTGGTGAGCTTGTGCCAAGAGGCGCGGTGAGCTCGTGCCAAGAGGCACGGTGAGCTTGTGTCAAGGGGAGCGGTTAGCTCGTGCCAAGGCACGGTGAGCTCGTGCCAAGGCGCGGTGAGCTCATGCCAAGGGTGCCAAGGGGTGCGGTGAGCTTGTGCCAAGGGTGCCAAAGGGAGTGGTGAGCTTGTGCCAAGGGGCGCGGTGAGCTCGTGCCAAGGGGCGCGGTGAACTATGGGGCACGGTGAGCTCGTGCCAAAGGCTGTGGTGAGCTAAGGGGCATGGTGAGCTTATGCCAAGGGGTGTGGTGAGCTAAGGGGCGTGGTGAGCTTGTGCCAAGGGGCATGGTGAGCTAGGGGGCATGGTGAGCTTATGCCAAGGGGTGTGGTGAGCAAAGGGGCGTGGTGAGCTTGTGCCAAGGGGCATGGTGAGCTAGGGGGCGTGGTGAGACCATGCCAAGAGGCGTGGTGAGCTCATGCCAGGGGGCGTAGTGAGCTAAGGGGCGTGGTGAGCTCTTGTCAAAGGGGCGTGGTGAGCTAAGGGCCGTGGTGAGCTAAGGGCCGTGGTGAGCTCGCCACCACGCTGCTTAGCTCACCACGCCGCTTAGCTCACCATGACCCTTTGACACGAGCTCACCACGCCGCTTAGCTAAGGGTCACCATGACCCTTGGCATCGAGTGTTAGCGCAGTTTGAGCCAGTGGCTCTGATATTATGATAGTTTATTATGATATTTTAAAAATAAAGGGTTTTGGCACCGTTTAATGTGGCAGATCAAGAGAAGTGGCACGGGACCATCTCCTCCGATTTAATACCAGTTACAGCGCCAAATGAACATCTGAAGGCGTGTTTAAAGAACATCACATGTAATCTCTCGGTCAAGTTAGTATTATAACTATTATTATAAAAAACATCCTTGAGTGTAAATTGTTTGAATTTAAATCAGTTAATTTTAACCTTCAATATTACAGTAATGTAGTACGGAGTACCATGTACTGTATATGATATATATCCACAATGTTATGAACACTGATTTAAATCCTGTTTTACAGGTCTGAGATCAGTGGTGTTCCTTACTCTTTTATATCCAAGTCAGCACTTGGGCATCAGATGGATCTCTCAGCCTTCATCATCACTTTAAAGCTGACGATACTCAAATCTATACACACACTATACTGGCGTTTGCTTTCTGATTGTGTTTCTGAAAACAGGATATGGATGAATAACAATGTTCTCTGTTTGAGTAGTAAAAGTGAAGTTAATGTAACTTGGTTCCCCATACTGACTTCACACAGCTGGTTCTCTGACTGTCGATGCTCTGCGTCTCAGAGAACATTAATGAACCTTTGGATCCTTATGTACAGAGCACTGTTAAAACCTCAGAGATATAATGATAATGTTTCTAAATCTAAATCAATCATATAGAGCTGGCTCTATATGGTATCTGGTATGAAGACTCCAATGGTGGTGGTGGTGGTGGTGGTGGTGGTGGTGGTGGTGGTGGTGGTGGTGTGTGTGTGTGTGTGTGTGTGTGTGTGTGTGTGTGTGTGTGTGTGTGTGTGTGTGTGTGTGTGTGTGTGTGTGTGTGTGTGTGTGTGTGGGTGTTTGAGACCTTTCTGAGACTCGTGGAGCTGCAGTTTCTCCTGGTGATCCCATCCCACCGCAGACTTATCCTGGCGGTCCGTCTGAACGCCAAACTTCCCTCCGAAGCCCTTCACATAGTCTGACACACAACAAACAACAACACCGTCAAAACAAACAAAAACATGACATCAACACATCTACAAAATAAAAAGCTAGTAGCTCCGTTAGTTAAGGAAGTAACATTTACACCACCTTTATCAGTTGGTCAGGGTGGAGGCAACATAGTGACATCTAACAAAATTGTCGAGCCAGCAGGAAAAAAATTGGATTGTCAGTTAAATGTTACCTAATGTTAATAAATGGTACCTTATTGTAAAGTGTAAACCAAAATTCTCATCATTAGGGTCCAAGGACCAAAGGTGCTGAGTTCAGCTGGCATCCAGGCTACCCTAAAAGTGTATGGGCATCAGAGACCGTCACCCGTAGAGACCCTGAAATTGGCAGGACAATCCTGCCAATAGGGTGCGCTACAACTAAAACACCATTACACCTCTGCAACCGCATGATCCGGGAAATTCTTCTTTGGAGGACACAGGGATACATTTACATTTTCTTACACTTTACACTAAAGTATTTCATAAACCTGTCACACAAACCTTTCTGAGACTCGTGTTTCTCCGTCTTTCCCTGGTACTCAAAGCCCATGGCGCTCTTGTCCACTTTATCCGTCTCCACTCCAAATTTGCCACCAAAGCCTTTGGCATAATCTGTAGATTCAAGATGTCAATAATGCAGACATGGCCAAACACAGACACAACTGTGAGGCTGGGGAAAGTGGGAACAAACCTTTCTGAGACTCGTGTTTTTCTGTCTTCCCCTGGTAATCGAAGCCAACGGCGCTCTGGTCCACGCGATCCGCCTGAACGCCGTAGCGGCCGCCGAACCCAGTCGCGTAATCTAGAACAAAACAACATGAGCTAAATTCTTTATCATTTCATGAAGTTGGATTACATTAATTTTGACAGGTAGAGCGGCAGCTTCTCTCAGTGAACACTGTCTGAAAACTAAAAAAACAAAACTATCAATTAATCAAAGATTTACAAACAGATCTTCATTGTATATCTGATTCTGTGTCTGGCAGACACTGAAATACTACAACTGACGTAAAGTCTGATTGGGATTTCTGAAGATTGTGAATTCATGTATTTTTGTGATGCTTCAGAAATAGTACAAACCCAATTCCAATAAAGTTGGGACCCTGTACAAATTGTGAATAAAAACAGAATGCAATGATTTGGAAAGTTCAAATTTCTATATTTTATTCAGAATACAACATAGATCAATCAATCAATCAATCAACTTTATTTATATAGCGCTTTTACAATCACGATTGTGTCAAAGCAGCTTCACAGTGTCAAACAGGGTAATATTGCGACAAAATTAGATTTGGCTGTACAGCCGTACTGGAGAAAACAGTGATGTTATCAGCTTATTTTAATTTATCATATAGCGACATTATTGGCAGATCAGTATTATAGTTTATAGAATTAAATAAGACCTAATTCATATATTTTATTTGTATAATAAGTTGAATAACTTAAATCATATTTTTAGTGTCCCCAACTGAGCAAGCCAAGCCAAAGGCGACAGTGGCAAGGAACCAAAACTCCATCAGGGCATGATGGAGAAAAATAAACCTTGGGAGAAACCAGACTCAGTCGGGGTGCCAGTTCTCCTCTGGCCTATTAACACACCGTGTAAGATTATTATTCTGGCAACCTTACAGGTCGGAAATCATATTAGATCGGATTATTCAAAGTTTTCAGGGTATCACGGAAGAGACAGATTTATTTAGGATGGGGCGTCAATTACACAAGAGTATGAATACATGAAAGATCGGAATTATTGCGCTGAAGACGGGTTTTGAGCATGTCGTGCCAGTGAGGCAAATTCGGAGGAGACACCATTTGACACGGCTCAGCAGACACTCCAGGATGCGTTGGTCATGTCCAGGCAGGTCCACCATCCGATCCGGACAGGGCCCAGATCCGGGATAAACCTCGGGATAAACAGAGAGACTAACATTAGCGTAGATGTCACTCTTTTTATGATGTAACGAGTACATCAGGTGTTATGGGAAGTGTTCCCGGTTCCGGCTGACCTAGTTAATGCAGCCTAACAATCAGTCAATTGAATTGAATAATGAAAGTTAAAAATGTTCTATGTGTATGCCATAGTAAAGAGATGTGTTTTTAGTCTAGATTTAAACTGACAGAGTGTGTCTGCTTCCCGAACAATGCTAGGAAGACTATTCCACAATTTAGGAGCTAAATAGGAAAATGATCGACCGCCTGCAGTTGATTTAGATATTCTAGGTATTATCAACTGGCCAGAGTTTTGAGACCGCAGTAGGCGTGATGGAGTATAATGCGTTAAGAGCTCGCTTAAGTACCGGGGAGCTAAACTATTTAGTGCTTTGTAAGTAATAAGCAAGATTTTAAAATGTATGCGATGTTTAATAGGGAGCCAGTGCAGTGTTGACAGAACTGGACTAATATGATCATACTTCCTGGTTCTAGTAAGAACTCGAGCTGCTGCATTTTGGACTAGCTGGAGTTTGTTTATTAAGCGAGCAGGGCAACCACCCAGTAGAGCATTACAATAATCTAGCCTTGAGCTCATGAACGCATGTACTAACTGTTCAGCATTTTGCATTGAAAGCATGTGCCGTAATTTAGATATATTTTTAAGATGATAGAATGCGGTTTTACAGATGCTAGAAACGTGGCTTTCAAATGAAAGATTGGTATCAAAGAGCACACCCAGGTTCCTCACTGACGACGAGGGCTTGACAGAGCAGTCATCAAGTGTTAGACAGTATTTTCGGTTACTACTTGTGGAGCTTTTCTGTCCAATAATTAAAAATTCAGTTTTATCTGAATTAAGTTGCAGAAAATTACTATTCATCCAATTTTTTATATCAGCTATGCATTCTGTTAATCTTGTGAATTGGTAGGTTTCATCCGGGCGAGAGGAAATATAGAGCTGAGTATCGTCAGCATAACAATGAAAACTAACGCCATGTTTCCTAATGATATCTCCCAGTGGTAGCATATACAGGGTGAAAAGCAACGGTCCTAACACTGAGCCTTGCGGTACTCCATACTGAACTTGTGATTGGTGTGACATCTCTTCATTTACTGCTACAAACTGATAACGGTCAGATAAGTACGATTTAAACCATGCCAAAGCAGTTCCACTAACGCCAACATAATTTTCGATTCTATTCAGAAGAATATTGTGATCGATAGTATCAAATGCAGCGCTAAGATCGAGTAACACTAATAGAGAGATACAACCACGATCAGATGATAAGAGTAAATCATTTGTAACTCTAATTAGAGCAGTCTCAGTGCTATGATACGGTCTAAATCCTGACTGGAAATCCTCACATATACCATTTCTTTCTAAAAAAGAACATAATTGTGAAGACACGGCCTTTTCTAGTATTTTTGATAGAAACGGTAGATTCGAGATTGGCCTGTAATTGACTAATTCTTTAGGATCAAGTTGTGTTTTTTTAATAAGTGGTTTAATTATAGCCAACTTAAAAGTTTTCGGTACATATCCTAATGTCAAAGATGAATTAATGATATTAAGCAGAGGATCTATGACCTCTGGAAGTATCTCTTTTAATAGCCTAGTCGGTATAGGGTCAAGCATACATGTTGTTGATTTTGATGATTTTACAAGTTTAGCCAGTTCTTCTCCTCCTATAGCAGTGAATGAGTGTAATTTTTCCTCAGTGACCCTGCAGTGCTCTGTCTGAAGTGATACTGTAATAGACGGCTGCATGGTTATAATTTTATTCCTAATATTATCAATCTTACTAGTAAAGAAGTTCATAAAGTCATTACTGCTGTGTTGTTTACAAACATCAGAAGCTGAAGCTTTATTTTTTGATAATTTAGCCACTGTATCGAATAAATACTTAGGGTTGTGTTTGTTTTCTTCTAAAAGAGATGAGAAATAAGCAGATCTAGCAGTTTTTATGGCCTTTCTGTATGCAATCATGCTCTCTTTCCACAAATTGCGAAAAACCTCTAGTTTTGTTTTCTTCCAGCTGCGCTCCATTTTTCTGGCTGCTGTTTTAAGGGCCCGAGTGTGCTCGTTGTACCACGGCGTTGGATTATTTGCTTTAATCTTCTTTAAGCGCCGGGGAGCAACTATGTCTAAAGTGCTAGTAAAGAGAGAGTCAATAGTTTCTGTTGCAGCATCAAGTTCCTCTTGGCTATCTGTAATGCTGAGGAGATGGAACTGATGAGGAAGATTATGTACAAAGCAATCTTTAGTCGCAGCGGTTATCGTCCTGCCATATTTGAAGCGAGGGGATGGCTTTGCAGCCTTAGGTAAATTAAGTATACATGATATTAGGTAATGATCTGAGATGTCATCGCTCTGCTGCAGAATTTTAACAGTATCAACATTTATTCCATGTGACATTATTAGATCTAAAGTATGATTAAGGCGATGAGTGGGTCCTGATACGTGTTGTCTAACTCCAATAGAGTTTAGAATGTCTCTAAATGCCAATCCCAATGCGTCTTTTTCATTGTCTACGTGGATATTAAAATCCCCAACAATTAGTACTTTATCTACAGCTAATACTAACTCTGATACAAAACCAGCAAATTCTTTGATAAAGTCTGTATTGTGCCCTGGTGGCCTGTATACAGTAGCCAACACAAATGTCAGAAGGGATTTATCATTTACACTACACAGCGTTACATAAAGCACCAAAACTTCAAAGGAATTATATTTGAAACTAGACTTCTGAGTAATACTGAAAATATTATTATAAATTACAGCCACACCTCCCCCTTTACCTTTCAGACGTGGCTCATGTTTGTAACAATAATCTCGGGGGGTGCACTCATTTAAAGTAATGTAATCATCAGGTTTTAGCCAGGTTTCTGTCAAACACAGCACATCTAAGTTATGATCTATAATCATATCATTGACAACAAGCGTTTTTGGCGAAAGGGATCGAATATTCAGCAACCCAAGCTTTATCAATTGTTCATCCGTATTATATCTGTTGTTTATTTGTTGGACATCAATTAAATTTTTACTGTTGAATGGTTTTGATGGTTTTTTGTATTTACTAATTCGGGGAACAGACACAGTCTCTATGTGATAATATCTAGGTGAAAGAGTCTCTATGTGCTGGGATTTAGCTGACTTTGGTGACGTGAGACAGCTAGCAGACGGTTGGTTTAGCCAGTTTGTCTGCTTCCTGACCTGGGCCCCAGTGAGTCAAGGTTTAGCTCTAAGACTATGTGCCAAATTACTAGAGAGAAGAGCAGCACCAGCCCAGGAGGGATGAATGCCGTCCATCTTCAACAGGTCAGGTCTGCCCCAAAAACTTTTCCAATTGTCTATGAACCCTATGTTATTTTGCAGACACCACTTAGACAACCAGCCATTGAGTGATGATAATCTGCTAACTATTTCATCACTCCTTTTCGCGGGGAGAGGTCCAGAGAAATATACGGCTTTTGACATCGTACTTGCGAGTTTACACACCTCTTTAATGTTAATTTTGGTGATCTCCGACTGGCGAAGTCGAACATCATTAGTGCCAACGTGAATAATAATCTTAGAGAATTTACGATTAGCTTTAGCCAGCACTTTTAAATTTGCTTTGATGTCAGGCGCTCTGGCTCCCGGTAAACATGTGACTATGGTGGCTGGTGTCTCTATTTTCACATTCCGTGTAATAGAATCGCCAATAACTAGGGCACTTTCAACAGGATCCTCAGTGGGTGCGTCACTGAGTGGGGAGAACCTGTTTGATGTTCTAATCGGAACGGAAGAGCGGTTTTTTGATCCGCGACTATGCTTTCTCATCGTCACCCAGCCCTGCTGCGCGGGCTCAGCCGGAACCAAACAATGAGTGTTCACTAAGCTAGTCGCATCCAAAGCAGTATCTAAAGCTGTTACATTCTCACTACTCTCACATAAAGCTTGGATGCGTGTCTCTAAATCTGAAATCTTCTCCGTCAGCCTGATTAATTCCTTACATTTATCACATGTGAAGCCCTGTTCGCCAACGGAGATAGATATGCTAAACATGTAGCATGCAGTGCAAGTGACAATGACAGGAGAAGAAGACATGGCTTACCGTATTTGTTGATGAATCCAAAACTTACCACAGTTGTCTGATGGAGTCTTTTTAGTAATCCAACTCACAGTTGTCTATAGAACTCAGAAAACAGGAGACCTGGATGCTGGGATGGAAAGCTACCAGGCTAGCGAAAAGCTAACGTGTGGTAGTGATTTAGATTAAAAGCTAGTAATGTCAAATTTAAATTGATAGGCTATATTAAACACTATATGGTGATGAGTAAGTTATATTTAGCAGTGTAAATTACAAAGAAAATATATCAAATAGAGATTCAAACACAGCTATACAGAGCTACAAACACTGTGGTGGCAGCAGCAGCAGGCCAGATGACACATCAAATGTTTAAACTAAAAAAATATATAATTTTAAGGGAAAAATAAGTTGATTTTAAATTTCATGGCATCAACACATCTCATAAAGTTGTGCTGTGGCCATGTTTCCCCCTGTGTGTCATCCCCTCTTCTTTTTATATCAGTCTGCAAACGTCTGGGCACTGAGGAGACGAGCTGCTCAAGTTTAGGAATAGGAATGTTGTCCCATTCTTGTCTAACACAGGCTTCTAGCTGCTCAACTGTCTTAGGTCTTCTTTATCGCATCTTCCTCTTTATGATGCGCCAAATGTTTTCTAATGGTGAAAGATCTGGACTGCAGGCTGGCCATTTCAGTGCCGGATCCTTCTTCTGCACAGCCATGATGTTGTAATTGATGCAGTGTGTGCTCTGGCATTGTCATGTTGGAGAATGCGAGGTCTTCCCTGAAAGAGACGCCGTCTGGATGGAGCAGATGTTGCTCTAGAGCTTGGATATACCTTTCAGCATTGATGGCCTTTCCAGATGTGTAAGCTGCCCATGCCACACACACTCATGAACCCCAGACCATCAGAGATCAGCTTCTGAACTGAGTGCTGAGAACAGCTTGGGTTGTCCTTGTCCTCTTTATTCCGGATGACATGGCGCCCCAGTTTTCCAAAAAGAACTTCAAATTGTGATTTTCCAGTTTTCCACTTTGCCACAGTCCATTTTAAATGAGCCTTTGCCCAGAAAAAACACCATGCGCTTCTGGATCATTTTTAGATATGGCTTCGTGACCTATAGAGTTTTAGCCGGCGATGGCGAATGTTTACGATGGAAAATGTGTTCCAGCCTCTTATTACTACCTGTCCCAACTTTTTTGAAATCTTTGGAATGTTTCTTTGGAAGCTCTCATGAAATCCAAAATGAGCCAATATTTGGCATGACATTTCAAAATGTCTCACTTTCAACACTTGATATGTTATCCATATATTCTATTTTAAATAAAATATTAATTCATGAGATTTGTGAATTATTGCATTCCTTTTTTTCACAATTTGTACAGTGTCCCAACTTTTTTTGGGATCGGGTTTTTAAACAAACAACATCAATGAATGATTGAATGAAAGTCATATTACAGGACAGACGTTCCTGAAAGGAGTGTGAGAGCAGAAAAGAGGCTGTTGATCCTGCACGTTCATAAAAAAGAGGAACGAAAGGGAGAGACTAACCTTTCTGTGATGCGTGCTTCTCAGTTTTCCCAGCGTACTCAAAGCCCATGGCCGACTGCAGAAAACACACACACACACGAGTGAAGGAATGCAGTGATAATCTGACCGCAGAAACACTCCCTGAACAGCTGACGGTTTACCTGGTCAACACGATCCGCTTCCACTCCGTATTTGCCTCCGAAGCCCTTGGATGTGTCCGTCTGGGAGCAGTGTTTAGACAGCTTGCTCTGATACTCGTGGCCCACGGCAGACTGCACAAGGAAACAACACACACTTCAGTCCTCAGACTCATGGCTTTTCTCAGGCTAACTGATTATTATTATAGTGCAATCTGCACTAGGGGCGTGAGCTGATTAACTGATTAACCAGCCTTAAAGGAATAGTTCACCCAAAACCTGACCTGTAGGTGGCGCAACAGCCTAGGAGGAGTACATATGCTTTTCGTAAAATTCTAATTGGAGGGAAAATTTTCATGATGGAAAATGACGTATGCAATCAAATCATCTTGATCAGGAATCGGTGGAACAAATGATTTTGTTTCTAGCCCTTCCGGTTCAAAAGTTATGAGGGATTTATTATTTTGGAGGGAGACTCCAAATATGCTTTGGTGACAGTTCAGACCGTCCTCTATCAGTGTACCAAATTTCATAACTTTTCCGCAACCAGTTCTATGGGCTGCCATAGAGAGAAGAGCGTAAGAAACTGAAAAATAATGAGAGTATCAGATGCTTTTTTTCTGAATAAGCTTTCAGATAACAGGTTTACTGGCAGAGCACGAGACACAGGTTAAGGTGGTAATTATAAATATTTGTCAGTTCACAAGGATCAAGTTGTGCTTTCTTGATATTTCTTAAAGGGATAGTTCACCCAAAAATAAAACTGTGATGTTTATCTGCTTACCCCCAGTCTTATTTATATATATATATATATATATATTTTTTTTTTTACCTCAAATACAATGCTACATTCAACAGCCTGAAACGTGCTTCACTTCCGGTAATGAAGGTCAATAATACACGATCTGGTGTAGTTTACGCCAACGCCAGAAGTGAATCTCGTAAACTACGCCCGATCGTGTAATATTGACCTTACCGGAAGTGAAGCGTGTTCGAGGCTGTTGGATATAGCGTTGAATTTGAGGTAAAAAAAGATACGGCTCAAGGTTTCTCACACAAACTAATGGTTCTGTGCCTTAAGATCTCAACGTGTCTTCATGGGCTCTTTGTGCATGTTGTCTAAGCGTGTTTTTTTTTTTTTTTTTTTTTTGCTCTTATAGAATTGTTACCCATTCACATTATTTGATGATTTGTGTTATACTGAAGAAACAAACACGTCTACATGTTGGATGCACTGGGGGTCAGCAGACAAACATCACATTTTCATTTCTGAGTGAACTATCCCTTTAAGTTTTAGAAGAAAGTTAACGGAGATGATCAAGCACCCTAAATTAAGCAGATGTGAGATAGATGGCACTGTGAACATCCAACTCTATAGCGCCACCAACTGCTCAAATCTGACAAAGTTAAAGTCAGATTAAAGTCAAAATCCTCTGATGTGATCCTCTGAGGCTGCATCCGAAATCACACACTTCCCTAGTATATAGTCGGCGACAGTATGTGACAATGTCAGCACTCATAAAAGAGCAGCCAAAAAAACCCTGGATGATCTACTACTTCCGGCGAGATTCTGAAGTGTGCATAAGATGGATGGACACTGACCCTGCGTCCCAATTCGCATACTAACCATACTAAATAGTATTCGAAAATAGAATTAGTGCATCCCCAAATCGTAGTATGCTGAAAAGAGTATTCCAAAGATTCCCGGATGGTTTACTATTTCCGGTCCGAATCCGAAGTGCGGATCGATGGGCACTCTAACGGCTGATATTACCCACAACCCATTGCGAGTTGGACAAGGATTTGATTAGAACTACAAACACGGATAAAAAGCATTAAAAACTACAAACATGGCGGATGTGCGAGTCTGACGGTTGAGTAGAGAGGTTTAGATAAAGGGGTTTGAGTGATCAATTATCAATATTTAACCTTACGAAAATATCTTTATTCAGTGTTGTCCACATAATATTTCACCTGCTGCAGCATTGAGAACTTTTGTGATGACACGTTTGGCCATTAACTTTGAATGCGTCATTACATTTAAACTGCAAACACATGAGGACAGTCGGCAGTAAAGACCCACACGTGCCACATCCACGAGCGGCTACATTTCTCTCCCATACGGCAGGAGATTAAACTGAATGTGACGAATCTGACGATGATTGACAGGGCAGATAATCGGTGACGGGATGCTCGTAACTAAAAATGATGATCCACTCGCTTTAGCCTCCTCACCCACAGGTTGTGCTGTATATCTGACGGCGCAACCCCAAACACAACACGCTTTCGTCATAGTTTCCACTTTAATCAATGTAACCGTTTCCAGTCGCCGGCTGATCTCTTCAGTTTGTCAGCAGAAGCCGCTCGCGTTCTGCCACCCGGAAGTATCTTGGAGCCGATTGTTTACAAACATTCTGAAATACCGTATATAGGACACAGAATTCAGATGAATCTCTTTTCTCATTCTCAGATCCCTGAACCAGGCGTCTTAATCGTGTCACAAGTCAATCGAAATATATTGTAAAATGTATCATTAAATGATTTTTGCATCTCCACCTTCAAACTTTGGCCGTCACCACATTCGGCACAGTTTATTAAGTAAAATCGCTAGCGTTCTTATTCTTCTTCTTCCGTTTCTTCTGCCATTGGAGTCTATGGCAGCCCGCTTGCGGGAAAGTTATGAAATTTGGCACACAGATAGAGGTCAGTACCAATAGTAACTACACCAAAATTGGAGTCTCTAACTTAATCCCTCTAGCACCACCAAATGTTAAAAAATGTCACTCATATTCATGCTAATAACTTTTGAACCATAATGGGTAGAAACAAAACTCCCTCTGATTCCATTGGCTCAAGCCGTTTCGAGTGCACCCTATGGCGTCATTTCCGTAAAGTCAATTTTCCCGCCATTTTAAATTTTTAGAAAAACCTACTTTTTCTAACTCCTCCTTGACGGTTTGTCCGATTTGTTCGAATATTGAACCAGATCATCTCCAGACCATCCTGACAAAAGTCATGGAATTCAAGTTGATTCGTCAAATCGTTTTTGATAAATGCGCAAAGAAATTGTACGCAGCCGTTGCAAAAATACAAGGCTGAATCTCCACAATGCTTTATTGTATTCAAACCAAACTTGGTACATGTCATCACAAGCTTGACCTGAGGCAACATGCAGCGTTTGGGCAAAGCACCACCTACTGTGGAAAAATGTCTATTTTTGCTTATAACTTCTGAACTGTTTGTCCAAAAATCATAAACGTCTCGTTAGATTCCGGACATCATGCTGAGTTGACTGATATCCAATTTTACCATGTCGGCCATTTTGAATTATGTGCTAATGCTGTATTTTATGAACACAAGAACAGATTGTAACTTGGTATGGGTCGTCAGCACGATGCCCTAAAGTAGCCTTAGACGTTTCGAAACAGCGCCACCTAGTGAATCATTTTTTCCCCAAAGGCTTGTAACTTTAGGTGTGGTTGACTTATTTTCATGGGAGTAACTTGTGTTGTCTCCTGAATCCTTGCCGATTCCAACGATACCGGACTTGCCAGGTTTCCACATATGGTTTGTGCAGTGTTGTAATTTAGCGCTTAAAAACATTAGCTGATATCTTCGAAACCGCTAGTCCGATCAAGACTCAACCAGCATCAGAAGTTCAGAAACATAGGTCGATAGCTACATGCTAATGCCTAAATGTCAAAATATTGATAGAAAGGGGGATTCAAATCCAATCAATGTCAGGTGTCAGACATTTTTTGCATGTTTTTTCATATATTGGAGTTATAGACATATAATGTCTATAACTACAAAACAAAATTAGATATTTTCACCAAAATTGATACACATGTATTGGATCACTCTGAGGACACAAAAAATGGTAGGATTGTGCCTCTTGGTGGAGCTATAATAAACAAAACATGAAACTGGCTCTATACAACTCAGTGTACGCTGCAAAAAATGCTCTTCTTATTTA
The DNA here is from genome assembly GCF_024679245.1 of Pseudorasbora parva. NCBI lineage: Eukaryota > Metazoa > Chordata > Actinopteri > Cypriniformes > Gobionidae > Pseudorasbora > Pseudorasbora parva. The sequence goes on along the minus strand of NC_090187.1, from coordinate 782,795 downwards.
GTTTTTTTTGTTTTGTTTCCAGTCCAAATATCTAAAAATTCTTAAATTAAGATGCATTTACTAGATCAGTAAAATGACATTAGATATTTTTTTCTTATTTGCTGAGGAAATTTTTTTTTTTTTTATAATTAAGTGAGTTTTTGCTTAAAACAAGCAAAATGATCTGCCAATGGGGTGAGAAAAATAATCTTATTTCTGTTCGGAAACAAGAAACAAGATTTCAATCAGAAATCAGATTATTTTTCTCACCCCATCGGCAGATCATTTTGCCTGTTTTAAGCAAAAACTCTCTTCATTTAGATTTTATTTTCAACAAAACAAGAATAAATATCATGTCGTTTTACTGATCTAGTAAATGCATCTTGATTTAACAACTGTTAAATATTTAGACAAGAAACAAGACAAAATACTAAGTAAGAAGAGCATTTTTTGCAGCGTATTATGGGGTTTCAACATTTTTGCTTAAAATGGTCTCCAAATGTCTTTACTCATTATTGCAGTTGTTCTGCTGCTAGCTTCAATGTTTGCTTCTGTTGCGCCCTGGTATTGCTGCTTGCAGCTTTATTTTCTCTCAGTTCAGTGATCTATAGATATATTATAACCAAATTATGATGTAGCAAAGTTGGTAAAGACCACAAAACAGCAGATGTACAGCAACTTGGTAATGCTTAGTCCGAATTAAAGGAAAATTGGTGCGATTCATAAAAGCCGTGAGTAGAGCTGAGAAGTGAAGTTTGGTAACAGAGCCATCCACTGCACAGAAGATACACACGTGTATAACGTTCCAATAATTCAGGTGGTGAAAGCGGTGTGTTTACCTGGTCAACATTATTAATATTATTCATTATATCTGAGATCAGTGTATCATTATCTGCTGCTTGCCTTATCCATGCGATCCTGTTGCAGGCCGAACTTCCCTCCGTAGCCATGAGACGCTTTGGGCATGATGTCCAGCTCCTTCTGCTTCAGGTCACTGTGCTCAGACGACACTCTCTCACGCAGCTTATGGATACTGACAAAACAGACAATATCCGCTGTTAAATCATGCTCATGTAAAAGCCATCACTGGTACAGTTAAATTCTCAACAGAAACGTCAAGAGCTCCAGATTGAGACCAACTGGAGGCATTTTGACAATAATAGACACTAGGAGAAATACTGTGCCATGAATGGACAAGTTATAGAAGGCTTTAAAATCCATAAATCACCAACATTCACCAGTGATTAAATGTGGAAATGCTAGTGGTAGAAAGTGGCAAAAGTTGCATTGATCTCATGGCTCGTAGGAAAACCTTTTGAGAGTGAAATTCAAGCTTTTTTCACATCACACATTTTCTTCAAAGCTCTAAATATCCACTTTTAATGTTATTTTTAATGTGATTGTAGGGCTGTCACTAGTGATTATTTTGGTAATCGGTCGATTACTGACAATTAATCCGATATTTTATTTTTGTGTGGTAACACTACAAAAAAATGCTCTTCTTCCTCAGTATTTGTGTCTTGTTTCTAGTCCAAACATCTTAAAATTCTTAAAACAAGAAGTATTTAGTTTCTAGTGAAAATATCTCAAGATTCTTACATTAAGAAGTATTTACTAGACAAGCAAAAGTAATTGTCTTGTTTTGGGGAAAATAACTCAATAATCTGCCAATGGGGTGAGAAAAATAATCTTGTTTTCTGTTTGAATTAAGATTATTTTTCTCACCCCATTGGCAGATTATTTATCTTATTTTAAGCAAAAACTCTCTTCATTTTGAGTTATTTTTTCCCAAAACAAGACAATTACTTTTACTTGTCTAGTAAATGTTTCTTAACTTAAGATTTGTTTTGATATTTTGACTAGAAACAAGACAAAAATACTGAGTAAGAAACACATTTTTTGCATTGAATAAAACATTTAGCAAAGCAAAGACGTAACCCTCTGGGGTTCTTCGGTCACTTTTGACCAAAAAGTTTTACATTAAACCAATTTTAAAATTGTAGCTTCATCAGAATGGTACGAAACTTTGTGACTTTTGTGGTACTTGGTATATGAAGACACCAAACAATTGGGGACAGGATTTGACAAAGCTAAGTGGTCGTAAAAAAAGAGTCACACAGGGTCTTCGTGGTCAAAAGTGACCGCCATGGGAAATTAATGGGAAATTGCCAGAAATACGAAAATACAGATTTTTTTCTATACAGATACAATCAACAAATCAGCTACGATGCCTAAAAAAGTAAACAACAGTGAAGGGGTGGATCTCTAAAACACAGAGAGTGCAAAACAGACAAACACATTGGCCCTCATTTATCAAAAGTGCGTACACCAAATTTCCAGCGTACACCTTGCGTACACCCAAACCCACGGTGACTTTGAGATTTATCAATATGGACGTTGGCGTATGGCACGCTCAAACCCTACGCCAGCTCAGGGGGTGGTGTACGCACGTTTTGAGTTAGAGCGAAAATGCGCAGAAAAACAATTCCTAACACCACAAAACGCACTGACAAGATATGCTAGATTATGACCCACTGTTAAAAACCACAACATCAACATTCAGTGTTTATTTTTGTGCAACATGAACGTCAATGTTTAATTTTTGTGACTTTACCAAAGCGTTTGATTTTTAGGCATATGTATTCCTCCAGTCGCGAGCCTGTGCGCTTTACCTGACGGTTCAGGCCCGCTGGCCCGGCAGCTGCGCACGGACTGGGACTAAAATAATTCAGACTGACAAAATAATAACCTTCTTCTTTTAAATAATAATAAAATCAATAAAAACGACATTCTTCTTCTAAATAACAAGCGTCATTAAGAATAATAATCATAATAATAAGAAGAAGAATCTTACAAATTGTCATGTAATTATTAATGTGAATGAATCTTACTCCACATCAGATCATCATCACTATCGTACACCCCAATACATGCCGTGATACGAAATTAAATGCTATTTTTTTCAAAAGGTGCTGTAAAATAATGCAGTGATGGTAATTTATCATCCAAACAGCTTTAAACTGCTGGAGTGCGCTTCTCAATCTCCACACTATTAACAGTACTCGTAATTTGTGTCCATATTTTGTTTTTGTAGGTGCCTTTAATTCCACTCTTTAAACTCCCAAATAAAACAATTTCGGGGTTTTTTTCCACTTCCCTGGTGATGGCCTCGATGGGCGCGTCTCAATCATCTCAATAGTTCAGTAGTCAGGGCACTGATCAGGGAGTCAGCCCATTGACTTATGCCCTAATCAGTGCCCTGACTAGTGGACTAGTGAGATGATTGAGCGCGCCCGATCTCCACGTCGGAGAAGTTTCGTTTCTTTGCCGTCTTCTGTTTGTCCATGGCGTAAAATGAGGGCGTGGGGGAGGCGGAGCCTTGAATATATAGGGGCGTGTTATTCTAATGACGATCGTTTTCAGCCGTGGTATTTATCAAGGGCAAGTATTGCGTACACCTGGATTGCAGAGGTGCGCACAGCTTCATAAATCAGGCAGTGAGAGGAGTGTAAGCATAATCTTACGCCAACATATACACCAGTTTCTACGCAAGATTGATAAATGAGGGCCATTGTCTCTGTCTCTCTCTCTCGCTCTCACACACACACACTAAAATATAACTTTGTAAAATGTGTGAAATAAAATCAATTATTTATCCAGAATGTAAGATTAGTATCTTACATTATCCAACCTTAGAAAACGATCTAATAATGCGGTTCATGGCCACCTACTCGACATGGGTAAATTGCGATTGAGGATTGAGACCGTGTCAACTGGGGTCTCCTCTGAATTTGCCACACCGGCACGTCATCCTCAATAAACCCGTTTCCGGCGCAATAACTCCAATCTTTCAAGTATTCATACTCTTGTGTAATCGACGCACCACCCTAAATGAACCCGTCTCTTGTGTGAAATGTTGAATATTCCTATCTAATATGATTTCTGACTTGTAGGGTTGGCACAATAATAATCCTCCACTGTTTAATAACAGGCCAGAGGAGAACTGGCACCCCGACTGAGTCTGGTTTAGTGCGAGACTGTAGAAGAACAATGTGCATTTAACAAGAGCAGAAGATTTACATGTTCCCTATGAAAAAATTAAAATAAAGAGGTTTTTTTTGCACATTACTTTTGTTAATAAAAGTTCCTTTCATCTGCATGTCAACTCAAGCGCAGTGCATTACGAGCAAATTACCAATAAACACATTAGTATTAGTAACTGCACTTAGTAATGCAAAACAACGCATTAAATAAAGTTTATGATAAATTCTCCTCCATCTGATAGATAGAGAGATAGATAAAGAGATAGATAGATAGATAGAGAGATAGATAGATAGATAGATAGATAGATAGATAGATAGATAGATAGAGAGATAGAGAGATAGAGAGATAGATAGATAGATAGATAGATAGATAGATAGATAGATAGATAGATAGATAGATAGATAGATAGATAGATAAAGAGCTTTATAATGATAACAGTGAAAGCTTGACTAACTTGATGTGCTCCTGATGTCCGGAGCCGACCACAGTCTTGGCCCCCCAGCGCTGCTCCTTCTCCGACACATCATTCTGGGGTTTGTGGAGTAAAGTGAGACATGAGCGGAGAAAACACACACAAGCCGGAACATTACAACATGACGTTTGGAGCCAGAGCATCAGCATGAGACAGGAATGGGAATCTTAGGAATATATGAGCATCACTTTCATCATCATATATGATATTCTTACATTACTGTGAGATTAGGGGCAGTGTGTGTGTGTGTGTGTGTGTGTGTGGCCAGCAGGGGGAGCATCACATCCTGTAATCATACACATAAGTACTGAGTGATATTAATTTACAACATTTAGTGTTAGGATTAGTTGCATATAATTATGCATTATTTACTGTACATGTGCACGGTAAAGCATTTATTCCCCTCTGACAGACACTGACCATCATCCATCTAGTCTGATGAACTCACATTTATTGATCACATTTAAAGCGTTAGTTCAGCCAAAAGTGAATCTTCTGTCATTAACTCCTCTCCCTAATGTCGCTCCACACCCGTAAGACCTCCGTTCATCTTCACACACAGTTTAAGATATTTTATATTTAGTCCGAGAGCGTATGCAAGTGTATGCACACTATACTGGGCTTTTACCAAATGGTCTTCGGTGGTGGCTGGCCAGACATGGTCATCCACACACACATGCGCACACACACACCAACAGTAAAAGTACCTACCCGTGTGAGCCCAATACTGACAATAAATGCAATCTTTTCATTTTGCTGAACTAGAAGCTAGATGTCTTGATGTGTTTCTTTTGTTCCTCGTTTTTACAGTTTGCATGGTTTACTTATTCATTATTTTGGCAACAATTATTAAAAAGTAGCATTAAAAATATAATAAATAGTCAAATTTTCTATCATATACAATTTAATAAAACTATTGGCTATCGACAACTTGCGTTGTGTTTTGGTAATTTACTACACATTATCAATATCTCAAAATAAATACATGAGAATCCTGTAGATTATTAAGACTAGTTCTTACTAACCCTCTTGTTTAATGGGGTAAGCACTCTTGTGTTCTCATCTCAGAGGTGTTGTGAGTAACGCCCGTTTCACACACACTCCGTCTGCAGTGCGTGTGCGGTGTGTATTTTTTCCCGTCCCCATGTTAACGGATGACAGCTTTCACACACTGCACGCGGACGCGGTCCGTCAGTCCGTCAGGAGCGGTGCGTCTGCAGCAGTGCACGGATCGTTTTCCTACCGAGTCTATTTTTTGCTGCGCTGCGTTGAATGTACTGACGCAAAAATCCAGTAATTTCACCACAGATGCATATCATTTAAAATATACTCTTGTTTCAAAGTCAACACGTGGCTTTTTTTCTCAAGTAAAGCAACAAAAGGACACCTTACCTGGCATTTAGGTTAAAAAACGTGCCATAATGGAGAGCACTCGTACTTTCTCTGAGGTGGAAAGCAAAGTTCTTTATGACCTGCTGCAGGATTTCTTTTAAAAGGTGTAAAAACGAAAGAAAAGACGAGAGTCGGCTGTTTTTGAATAGACTATTGTAAGTTTCTAATATAAAATGTTTGTGATTTTAGGCTATAACCTGTGTTTAAATGTTTTGCCACTTGTGTGAGCTAAATCTAAAGCATATAAATATGAAATAATGAATTTAATAAATGTTGTTTAAATGTAGTTAACCTAACTTCTATGAAAGAGTAAACAAAGAGAATTGCAATTCTGACGAGCCATGTTCAGTAACAACCTTTAGATTTTAAATCCAAAATAATTAATACATGCTGTTTGTGGTATGTTGTGGACTGCAAACGCAGCATATGTGAAAGCACAACAGGGCGCGCGGATCCTGCACCGCACACGCACCGCACACGCACCGCACGTATGTGTGAAACGGGCGTAAATGATCGCGCACTGATTCGTGAGTTCAGTGTCGGACAGATCAGTTCATTCAAATGAATCGGTTCAAATGAGTCATTAGTTCGCGAATCGGACAAAGCGGACGCGTTATGTGTGAACCCAGACGGTTAAACAACGGCAAAGATTTGTCAACACAGAAAACATTACATAAGGATATTTTTCTGTTTATTTGAAAGTATGGTTTATATCAGCTGCGTGTGCAAAACGTCTGTCAAAACAAGTGCGTTTTTTGAGCACAATTCACATCCAGCAGTGCGAACGCGCCACACGGAACATGGAGTCAGTCTTCCGACCCTTCACCATTGTGTCAGTTCAGTTGATTGATATGTGCGAGCGAGAGCTCAGACGGTGATCGTTTTGAAGACAGAGAGTGTGTGTGCGGCTCTCTGCTCATTCTCTGTCACTCAGTTAGCGTGCGCCCTGTCACGTGCATTAGTAATCTACATCAATTTATAAATCACAATAACTCATCAAATAAGGCTTTGGCGGGACAACAATTTGTTTTGGCGGCCGCCAAAAAATTTTCAATTTAGGAAAAACCCTGAATACTGTCCATGTCCAGAAAGGGAATAAAAACATCATCACAGTAGTCCATATGAGACATCAGTGGGTTAATTAGAGTCTCTTGAAGCATCCAAAATACATTTGGGTCCAAAAATAACAAAAACTACGACTTTATTCAGCATTGGCTTCTCTTCCGCGTTTGTGTTCAATCCTCAAATAAAGATTCAAACGGTTATGAGTCAGCGAATTGATTCACGATTCGGATCGCCAATGTCTCGTGATTTCAGCAGTTTGACACGCGATCCGAATCATGAATCGATTCACTGAGTCATAACCGTTTGAATCTTTATTTGAGGATTGAACACAAACGTGCACCGAAGATGAGCGGAGGTCTTACGGGTGTGGAGCGACATTAGGGGGAGGAGTTAATGACAGAAGATTCATTATTGGCTGAACTAACCCTTTCATCCTGATCATTTCAATCCACCGATGTGAGGGAACACTTAAGGTCATCTATCAATACATTTGTATTTTAAGCTCCTGGTAATTTAACTGATTCATTTTTGTACTTTTATTTTTTTTTAAATCCTTTATTGATATATTTCATCTAATCTTCTCATTTAGCTCTCTATTCTCTGTAGTTTGAAGCGCCTGAATTAAGGCATGAAGGTGTTTAGAGTCTCGAACCTCGAAGTCCGGGTCGGTTTCCCAGTCATCTCCTCCGTCCTCCACAGCAACTGAGACGGACTGACCAGCGGCTGCCTTCCACATCTGACAACACACACACAAACACCGTCACACACACAAACCATCACACACACACAAACACCGTCACACACACAAACACCGTCACACACACGAACACCGTCACACACACACACACACACCGTCACACACACACAAACACCTGTCATACACACAAACACCGTCACACACACCGTCACACACACACACACCGTCACACTCCACACAGTCACACACAAAAACACCATCACACACACAAACACCGTCACACACACACACACCGTCACACACACACACACACCGTCACACACACACACACACCGTCATAAAACACACACACCGTCACACACACAAACACCGTCACACACACAAACACCGTCACACACACAAACACCGTCACACACACACACACCGTCACACACACAAACACCGTCACACACACAAACACCGTCACACACACACACACACCGTCACACACACACACAGTCACACTCCACACAGTCACACTCCACACAGTCACACACAAAAACTCCATCACACACACAAACACCGTCACACACACACACACCGTCACACACACACACACACCGTCACACACACAAACACAGTCACACACACAAACACCGTCACACACACAAACACCGTCACACACACAAACACCGTCACACACACACACACACACACCGTCACACACCGTTACACAAACAAACACCGTCACACACACACACCGTCACACACACAAACACCGTCACACTCCACACGTCACACACAAAAACACTGTCACACACACAAACACTGTCACAAACACCGCCACACACACAAACACCGTCACACACACAAACACCGTCACACACACAAACACCGTCACACTCCACACAGTCACACACAAAAACACTGTCACAAACACCGCCACACACACTCCGCACCGTCACACACACACACACACCGTCACACACAAAAACACCGTCACACACACAAACACTGTCACAAACACCGCCACACACACAAACACCGTCACACACACAAACACCGTAACACACACAAACACCGTCACACACACAAACACCATCACACTCCACACCGTCACACACAAACACCATCACAGTCTCTACGCAAACACCATCACACACTCCACACCATTACACACTCCACGAAAACACCATCACACACTCCACACAAACACCATCACACACTCCACACCATTATACACTCCACGAAAACACCATGACACACTCCACACAAACACCATCACACACTCCACGAAAACACCATCACACACTCCTCACAAACACCATCACACACTCCACGCAAACACCATCACACACTTCACACCATCACACACTCATCGAAAACACCATCACACGCTCCACATAAACACTATTACACACTCCACGAAAACACCATCACACACTCCACGCAAACACCATCACACACTCCACGCAAACACCATCACACACTCCACACAAACACCATCACAGACTCAACGCAAACACCATCACACACTCCACAAACACCATCACACACTCCACACCATCACACACTCCACACAAACACCATCACACACTCCACACCATCACAAACACCATCACACACTCCACACAAACACCATCACACACTCCACGCAAACACCACACACACTCCACACAAACACCATCACAGACTCAACGCAAACACCATCACAGACTCCACGCAAACACAATCACAGACTCAACGCAAACACCATCACACACTCCACACCATTATACACTCCACGAAAACACCATGACACACTCCACACAAACACCATCACACACTCCACGAAAACACCATCACACACTCCTCACAAACACCATCACACACTCCACGCAAACACCATCACACACTTCACACCATCACACACTCATCGAAAACACCATCACACGCTCCACATAAACACTATTACACACTCCACGAAAACACCATCACACACTCCACGCAAACACCATCACACACTCCACGCAAACACCATCACACACTCCTCACAAACACCATCACACACTCCACGCAAACACCATCACACACTTCACACCATCACACACTCATCGAAAACACCATCACACGCTCCACATAAACACTATTACACACTCCACGAAAACACCATCACACACTCCACGCAAACACCATCACACACTCCACACAAACACCATCACAGACTCAACGCAAACACCATCACACACTCCACAAACACCATCACACACTCCACACCATCACACACTCCACACAAACACCATCACACACTCCACACCATCACAAACACCATCACACACTCCACACAAACACCATCACACACTCCACGCAAACACCACACACACTCCACACAAACACCATCACAGACTCAACGCAAACACCATCACACACTCCACGCAAACACAATCACAGACTCAACGCAAACACCATCACACACTCCACACCATCACACACTCCACACAAACACCATCACACACTCCACGCAAACACCATCACACACTCCACACCATTACACACTCCACCAAAAAAACACCATCGCACACTCCACACAAACACCATCACACACTCCACGCAAACACCATCACACACTCCAAGCAAACACCATCATACACTCCACACCATTACACACTCCACACCATCACACACTCCACGCAAACACCATCACAGAGTCCACGCAAACACCATCACACACTCCACACCATCACACACTCCACGCAAACACCATCACAGACTCCACGCAAACACCATCACACACTCCACACCATCACACACTCCACGCAAACACCATCACACACTCCACACCATCACACACTCCACGCAAACACCATCACACACTCCACACCATCACACACTCCACACAAACACCATCACACACTCCACGCAAACACCATCACACACTCCACACCATTACACACTCCACCAAAAAAACACCATCGCACACTCCACACAAACACCATCACACACTCCACGCAAACACCATCACACACTCCAAGCAAACACCATCATACACTCCACACCATTACACACTCCACACTAGTGTTGTCAAAAATATCGATATTTCGATATATATCGATACTGGAATATCTGAAACGATACGATTCTCAGTTTTTACAGTATCGATATCAGCTGCGCTCTCCTCTCCGACCGTCAGCGAGTTGACACACACCGGCATATTCTCCCTCAGCCCGGTTAACCTCTGAGCACGGCGAAGCGGGCGAACGCGCGTTCTGCTGGACTTTTTCCTCATGACAGTGTGTTAGTGTTAGTGTGTGATCGGTCTGAATTTCGCGCGGGATTGCACATAAATTAATTCTACTAATCCCCGCAGATTTCGTGCTCCACATCTGAAGCGCACACACACATAGCCTACCGTAATAAAGCCGCCTCTGACATGATACAAGTGCAATCATTTGCTTCCTTTTCCAGCTTATTATTGGTCAAATACACTCAAAGAATTATCAGTGCTTATCTGGAAGAGTATTAATGTAAACACAGTCGCAAACAGTTCAGGAAGAACGAGTAACAGGAGCAGTGTTTAGGATCCACGCGTCTGTTAGTCTTAAAGGGACCGCAGTCATTTGTTATTCAAACTACAAAAAGACAAACGATCAACTGCTCTTGACTGATCAACTTGTGTAACTTTAATAGTTTCATCTGTACGCTATTGAATTTTTTACAAAGAACATTATTCAATGTTGTTTTAAATGTAATTACTATGCATTTTTTAAATTCAGTTTCTTATCTGAATGTTAGACCTACCTGAAAAAATAAAGCAGTCTTTTTAATTTTTATCTTCTATTCTATTGCATTTATTTGTGCTATTGTTTGTAATCTGTTTATTTGTTCTTATTTTATTACTGTTTACTCGTCTTTTTAAATTCAATTTACCATTCGAAATCAAGCTTTCTTGTGCTGTGTGTGAGCTATTGCAACACAATTACCCCATTGTAAATAATACATTGAGATAGCAAAAATTTGTGAGAATTTTAATAGTAATTGATCAATAATTGTTCAAATCAAAACGATGCCCAACCCTAAGGAACATGCGGGCCACATGAATTTTTAGTAAAAAATAACAATGAATAATAACAAGTTCTGTTGTCATATTAAGCATCTTATCTTATTTATTTATTTTTTTACTGTGGTATCGATTTAGTACCGATATATCGATATTTAAGTCTGATATCGTATCGAAGTCATAATTTTGGTATCGTGACAACACTACTCCACACCATCACACACTCCACACCATCACACACTCCACACCATCACACACTCCACGCAAACACCATCACAGGCTCCACGCAAACACCATCACACACTCCACACCATCACACACTCCACGCAAACACCATCACACACTCCACGCAAACACCATCACACACTCCACACCATCACACACTCCACGCAAACACCATCACAGGCTCCACGCAAACACCATCACACACTCCACACCATCACACACTCCACGCAAACACCATCACAGACTCCACGCAAACACCATCACACACTCCACACCATCACACACTCCACGCAAACACCATCACACACTCCACACCATCACACACTCCACGCAAACACCATCACACACTCCACGCAAACACCATCACACACTCCACGCAAACACCATCACAGACTCTACGCAAAAACCATCACACACTCCACACCATCACACACTCCACGCAAACACCATCACACACTCCACACCATCACACATTCCACGCAAACACCATCACACACTCCACACCATCACACATTCCACGCAAACACCATCACACACTCCACACCATCACACACTCCACACCATCACACACTCCACGCAAACACCATCACACACTCCACACAATCACCATCACACACTCCACGCAAACACCATCACACACTCCACGCAAACACCATCACACACTCCACACCATCACACACTCCACGCAAACACCATCACACACTCCACACCATCACACATTCCACGCAAACACCATCACACACTCCACGCCATCACACACTCCACGCAAACACCATCACACACTCCACGCAAACACCATCACACACTCCACGCAAACACCATCACACACTCCACGCAAACACCATCACACACTCCACGCAAACACCATCACACACTCCACACCATCACACACTCCACGCAAACACCATCACACACTCCACGCAAACACCATCACACACTCCACACCATCACACACTCCACGCAAACACCATCACACACTCCACGCAATCACCATCACACACTCCACGCAAACACCATCACACACTCCACACCATCACACATTCCACGCAAACACCATCACACACTCCATGCCATCACACACTCCACACAAACACCATCACACACTCCACGCCATCACACAATCCACGCAAACACCATCACACACTCCACACCATCACACACTCCATGCAAACACCATCACACACTCCACACCATCACACACTCCACGCAAACACCATCACACACTCCATGCCATCACACACTCCACACAAACACCATCACACACTCCACACCATCACACACTCCACGCAAACACCATCACACACTCCACACCATCACACACTCCACGCAAACACCATCACACACTCCACACCATCACACACTCCACACCATCACACATTCCACGCAAACACCATCACACACTCCACACCATCACACACTCCACGCAAACACCATCACACACTCCACGCAATCACCATCACACACTCCACGCAAACACCATCACACACTCCACACCATCACACATTCCACGCAAACACCATCACACACTCCATGCCATCACACACTCCACACAAACACCATCACACACTCCACGCCATCACACAATCCACGCAAACACCATCACACACTCCACACCATCACACACTCCACGCAAACACCATCACACACTCCACACCATCACACACTCCACGCAAACACCATCACACACTCCACACCATCACACACTCCACGCAAACACCATCACACACTCCACACCATCACACACTCCACGCAAACACCATCACACACTCCACACCATCACACATTCCACGCAAACACCATCACACACTCCACACCATCACACACTCCACGCAAACACCATCACACACTCCACGCAATCACCATCACACACTCCACACCATCACACACTCCACACCATCACACATTCCACGCAAACACCATCACACACTCCACACCATCACACACTCCACGCAAACACCATCACACACTCCACACCATCACACATTCCACGCAAACACCATCACACACTCCATGCCATCACACACTCCACACAAACACCATCACACACTCCACGCCATCACACAATCCACGCAAACACCATCACACACTCCACACCATCACACACTCCACGCAAACACCATCACACACTCCACACCATCACACACTCCACGCAAACACCATCACACACTCCATGCCATCACACACTCCACACAAACACCATCACACACTCCACACCATCACACACTCCACGCAAACACCATCACACACTCCACACCATCACACACTCCACGCAAACACCATCACACACTCCACGCAAACACCATCACACACTCCACACCATCACACACTCCACGCAAACACCATCACACACTCCACACCATCACAGACTCCACACCCTCACACACTCCACACCATCACACACTCCACGCGAACACCATCACACACTCCACACCATCACACACTCCACGCAAACACCATCACACACTCCACACCATCACAGACTCCACGCAAACACCATCACACACTCCACACCATCACACATTCCACGCAAACACCATCACACACTCCATGCCATCACACACTCCACACCATCACACACTCCACACCATCACACACTCCACGCAAACACCATCACACACTCCACCCAAACTCCACCACACACTCCACGCAAACACCATCACACACTCCACGCAAACACCATCACACACTCCACGCAAACACCATCACACACACCACGCAAACACCATCACACACTCCACGCAAACACCATCACACACTCCACGCAACGCACACTCCACACAACGCACACTCCACGCAAACACCATCACACACTCCACACAAACACCATCACACACTCCACACAACGCACACTCCACGCAACGCACACTCCATGCAAACATCATCACACACTCCACACCATCACACACTCCACGCAAACACCATCACACACTCACCATCACACACTCCACGCAAACACCATCACACACTCCACACAAACAAAGATTTTATGTTGTCAAAGCACCAGAGTTTGGTGTACATTTGGTGACATAGACTGAAATACATCAGAAACATGTTCACTATTAAGGGTGTCTGTGAACGCGCACAGGATGACGCATATCTAGGCTACTAGGTGGTGTAAATAGGTCGACTGGCTTGGAACTAGTTAGTCATCATCATTCCTACAACTATCATTACTACTGAACTGACGTCTGACACGTCGTGCCACGCGACACACACACACACACACACACACACACACACACAGAGAGAGAGATGAGCAGGCTTTAAAACACACACATTAAATCTGAACTAAATCAAAGGAGCGGAAATAAAGCGGAATAAAGGTGAAGTGCGCTCGTGTTCCTGAGGCGTTTGCGTTATAACATGGCGGGTCATACCTTTATACTGACGCTGTACTTCGAAGCCTTAACGCAGATATTCTCTAATTAAAGAAGGCTTGTGGAGGAGCCGATGATAGTTATGGAGAGCTGGCCACAGTCTTCACTTCCCGCTTCCTGCTCCAGCCAGACCGCACCACCTGCGCCGGGAGCGGGGGACTCCGGGTGGCTCTGGGGGAATATTGGCCCCATCGTCCGTTTTTATTATAGTTATTATTTCATATCATATGAGAAATATCATTATCTGACTCAAGATCTGTCTGAGATAGACATCACCTACCTGAGAAAAGCCGTTCCTCACAGAACATCCCCGCATCTGATAATAGTATGGCCGAAGTGAACTGACTCCGATCCCGGTACTGGAATACATGGAGTCGACTCCGAACTAATGTGTTCGAGTCGTGTGTGTGTGTGTGTGTGTGTGTGTGTGTGTGTGTGTGTGTGTGTGTGTGTGTGTGTGTGTGTGTGTGTGTGTGTGTGTGTGACATATGAGGACACAAATGTGTATAATGCCATGGGTATGACACAGGTATTACAGGAGAGGGTGAAATATGAGGACATTACCCATGGCCCCACTTTACAAAAGGCTTATAAATCACACAGGAGGAGTTTTTTTTTTTGTTTGTTTTTTGAAAAAGCAAACATGCATATTAAAATATGCACATATTCACTCTGTTTGTATGTCTTAATATGTCAAACATGTAAAATAAATAAATAAATGTTTCGTGTTTTGTCACTTTTGGTTATAGATTGCATAATTTATATGATTTAATTTTCAATTAAAAATGGCGAAATTACATTTTAAAAAGTTGAGTAATTACTGTGGGTCGTTAAAGCTACACTGTGTAACTTTTTTTAGTTTATTCTTAGCTAAAATCACTTAGTTCTTTCAAAAATATATGTGCTCATTAATGTATATTTACTTCTTTCAAGTAATAATGTATTCTCGTAATTTTATAATAAACCATTGAAAATGCATAAGTGTTAGGGGTTCGGATGGCGGTCGCCATGTTGCTCCTCCATCTTGAAAGTACATTTGCCAAAGAGGGACATACCCGTAAATTCAAGCTTCGCTTTTCGCGTTTTTACACTCGATGGCACCGTGTCGAATGTGAAGAGGAGGACTGCTTGAGGCTGCTATATGATGATGGAGGATCACTCTTAAGCCCCTTTCACACTGCACGTCGGACCCGCAATATTCCCGGAGCATTGCCGGGTCGCCTTCTGTGTGAAAGCAACCACGTCCCGGCATTGATTACCGAATTCGACCCGGGTCGGGGACCTAGTAACATTGCGGGATATGTATCAGAGTCGCCAAGGAAGCGGAAAAGAGAATTAAGACGGCAACGCAACGGGCAAATCAACAAGACAAAAGTAAATATTGGAGTGGCCTTTCCAAGATGGAGAGCTCATGAGGAGCAACGATTTTAAAAAGAACGCCGACGTTGCCTGCTTTCTTCTCGACAGGTAATATTAATTCAGCCTATTTGTGTATATTGGAAGTTTTATTGTTGCTTGGCTAATTATATCATGGTGTGCTGAGCATAACACTAGAACGACGTCTAGGATAGTTTTCCTCGCGTCAATGATGAAGAAGTATTGTTTACCTTATAACATAAATCCGTGTTCTATGAGGGATAACATGAGATTAATATTTTAATTGCATTATAATTTGTTTGCCTTACGCTAGTGGTGTTGTACAATATACACAATAACGATAGCATTGATAAAAGTTCCTTTACTAAGATTAGCTTGCATTCGTCTGGGAACCTGATAGCTGAGGTTAGCAATGAAATGGTAAAAAATAACGAAAACGTAAAACTATTATTCATTTTACATAAATTAATTTAATCATAGATCATTTGGCAAATTAAATAACTGCAAATTATAATAGTTTTCAAAAGTGACCTCATCACTTGCAACACTCACCGAAGAGGTCGAACTGGAGCCATGACTAAATCAGCCTCCGTAGGAGTTGAAACGAAATCGAAATTGAGAGGAGCAGAAACTATTATTCACTGGATGGTCATATACCTTTACACCACTAGATGGGGGAAAATATCACACAGTGTAGCTTTAAACATATCCATCATAAAATAAAATAAAAACTGTTGTCAAATATTAATATTAAATGTTTAGGAGTTATGCTGCGTTCCAGGCAGGGTTTTGAGCTTGTAAGTTGGTTACGACTTCAAACCACAACTGAGTTATTTTTTCCCAAAACAAGACAATAATTTTTACTTGTCTAGTAAATGTTTCTTAATGTAAGAATTTTGACTAGAAACAAGACAAAAATACTAAGTAAGAAAAGCATTTTTTGAGGTGTAACAATAGGAATCTCCCATATGGATTATCATTAAGAACAAGCTCTTTGATCAACAATTTTTAGGATACTTGCACATTGTCCATCAAGATAATTTTCACAGATGACCACAACTTTTGTCCATTTTGAAGCCTAAATGCAGTCGCCAGAAGTAAAAGGCTAAAGCTATAAACGGACTACACCATGGTCACATGACTTCAATGTCACCATCACTAACCTTCCCAAAACTCTTCAGTTTTTATCTCAAAACAGCGTTTGCGGTTAGACTAGTTCATAAGAGCTCAAATATGAGCATAATAAGGTTGTGAAAGCGGCTGTGTTTACCTGTTTATCTGATGATGTTAAATCTCCTCCACTGTCTCTGTAGTCCCGTTAGCATTGTTAGCACTGAACCGAAACCCCGTTCATAAAACCCACAGACTTCGGGACGAGGGAAGTGCTAAAAAACTTGCGTCTGCGTTTAGGCCTAGAGAAAGTCTTACCTGCACCAGTCTATAGACTTCCATGGTGTTTTTTCCTCTACTTTGGAAGTTAATCCGTCAAAACCCATGACTTCGGGGTGAATCCGTCAACTTTTTGATTACCAACTTTCTTCAAAATTAATTTTTTAGCCATTTCACCTAAAATCATCTTAATGTCTGATTGCTCATTGTTGCAGTGGGTTTGTTTTGGCATTGCTGGCATTACTTAACATGCTTTCACTGTGCTTGGCCCACACACACAATGAAAAATAGCATTAAGGTTTAGTTACCGGAATCTCACTAGAGGAGGTTGATCATTTGTTTCATCTCCAGAGGATTTTCCTTGCCCTGTTTATATCGGAAGTGCAATAACTTCTGGACAAGCGAAGATACAGAAACAGGGCAAATGATGCAAGCACAAGAAAGAGGAAAACCTTTACAAATCAAAACCTTTAGTAATTATATGTAACATCAGAGCCTCGTGACATTGCATTGTTCTATCAATCCGTCATCTGATCCGTTTAAAGGGTTAGTTCAGCCAAAAATGAATCTTCTGTCATTAACTCCTGTCCCTAATGTCGCTCCACACCCGTCAGACCTCCGCTCATCTTCACACACAGTTTAAGATATTTTATATTTAGTCCGAGAGCGTATGCAAGTGTATGCACACTATACTGTCCATGTCCAGAAAGGGAATAAAAACATCATCACAGTAGTCCATATGAGACATCAGTGGGTTAATTAGAGTCTCTTGAAGCATCCAAAATACATTTGGGTCCAAAAATAACAAAAACTACGACTTTCGTCAACCGGCGAACAAAGATTGGAACGGTTATCAATCAATCAATCAACTTTATTTATATCGCGCTTACGGGTGTGGACCGACATTAGGGAGAGGAGTTAATGACATACATTTCATTTTTGGGTGAACTAACCCTTTAAGGTTATCCGTTGATTACTGAAGCTTGTGTTTGCAACAGACCACCGTTAACTCAGTAAATAAACACTCTTCTACTGGAGGTTTAGACAGTTCTTTATTCCCTTTTATAAGGCTGATGGATCCCTGCATACATATATATATATATATATATATATATATATATATATATATATATATATATATATATATATATATATATATATATATATATATATATAAAGACAAGAACTTGCTATATTGGAGAGCTACACCAAGTAGGGGAACATCATAAACAACACTGACAGGTAATGAAAGAAAGAAGGGGATGAGGAAATGTCTAACAGCACGACTGGATGAGAAGGGAAGGGTGTGGATCGCAACCAAGAACCTGACCTAATAACTTAAACCTAAAAATGATAAAAATCAAACAAACATTTCACATACAGTGTATCTTAAATAGGTTAAGTGGAGAACCATTTACCATAAATATTTTTAAGGAACCAAGATATATAAAAAAGTGATTTATCAACAACAACAAAACATGTTAGTCTCTCTTTTTAAATGTATTCTTTCTTTTCATTCTCTGCTTGATTTCTTTTTTTTCCCCTCTCCAAGGCCGACTTCTCCCAATGAAGGAAAAACGATCAAAGCCCAAAAGATATGAGTTAGTATAAAACTAACAAATGATTGGAACACCACAATCAACGCATCACAAAACAAACCCACAGACACACAACAGCAAAACACATTATCTTCATCCGACAGAATGAGTCTTCTTCAGTTTTCCTCGGCACTAGTAAAGATCAGCATAACCATCAGAATAACTTCACAGTGTGGCAGAAAGTGAGGTGAGAGCAGGAGAGCGTTGTACTCGTTCACATCAGGAGAATTCAAACAAGATCATAATAACAAACAGAATTAGGAAACCCAATAGTTCATAGATAGTATACAAAAATCGCCACGTTTAGGTGCTTGTCTTTCCCATCACACTGCTCTGGGAAGGCATTGATTGGCTAGAAATGGGACGAGATGGTCCGATGTATCGTTCAGATGAGAGAGAATGGCCATATGCTGACAGAAGTGACCTGACATGGTGTTTTCTCATCAGGGAAAGCGGATTGTAGCCAACAGAATAGCGTGTGGTTGGTTAGGTTCGTTGCCGCAACGCTCGCCTCTTCCTGTTGTAGTAATGGTGAAGCCCCGTCTGTCTGGAGTAGTTCATCATGTAGTTTTGTTTGCGGGTGCTGTGAAGAGGAAAGAAGACAGAGGCGGTCGGGTTTACACACTGCAAAAAATGCTCTTCTTACTTAGTCATTTGGTCTTGTTTCTAGTCTAAATATCTAACAATTCTTAAATCAAGATGCATCTACTAGACCAGTAAAATGACATGAGATATTTTTGCTTGTTTTCATAAAGGGTCAGTTCACCCAAAAATGTGGTTGGACACCCGTCAGACCTCCGTTCAAACTATTCTGGTGTCTTCATAAAACGATTGTAGAGCCACTGGAGTGAGATGGGCTTTGTAACGACGCCTTTAGTGCCTTTATGGGTCTTGAGAGAGGAAATGACATTGGTGTCAATGAAGGCCTTTCTGAGCCATCGGATTTCAACATTAATATCTTCATCTGTGTGTGAAGATGAACAGAGGTCTGACGGGTGTCCCACGGCATGAGGAATTAATGACAGAATTATTATTTTTGGGTGAACTAACCCATAAAAAATAAAATCAAAATGAAGAGAGTTTTTGCTTTTGAGAAAAATAATCTTGTTTATGACTGAAATCTTGTGTCTTGTTTCCGTCCCAAACAGAAATAAGATTATTTTTCTCACACTATTGGCAGATCATTTTACTTGTTTTAAGCAAAAATTCACTTTATTTTGATATTTTCCCCCAGAAAACAAGCAAAATATCTCGTCACTTTATTTATCTAGTAAATGAATCTTGATTTAAGAATTTTTAGATATTTGGACTGGAAACAAGACAAAATTACTGAGTAAGAAGAGCTTTTTTTTTTTGCAGTGCAGCGGTTATCGATTGCTCTTCTAAGTCGTATCTAGCCAAGAATTCACAGAGCACTACAGAATCAAATCGATCGTTCACTCGTAACCTCAAACACTGTCATCGTCTCGCTCAATTGTTTTGCAATCAACAGACTTTGACTTACGACATTGGTTGAGGTTGGAGCTTGAGGAAAGACTGACAGATGGAAAAAGAATAAAGAGACCAAACGTAAAAACAGTGAGAGGTTGTGAGGAGGAGAGTCAGACAGACAGACAGTGTCCAAACAAACAAAATAATAATGAAAAAAAGTGTGGAAAAGAGTCTGAGAGTTGCTATTGCTTAGCCTGTCATTGCCTCTTCTGTCCGTCAGGTGTGGACCAATGAGCCAGGAACGCAGCCAGGACAGGAATGGGCGTCTGCAAAGCATGAAGGGACAGGAGGGTGGGAGATGGAGCGGTGATGAGGGTGGAGGACCGGTGAAAGGGATCTTATCTGTGAGTGTCTGGACTAGTGGAGATACAGCCACGACACACAAAGTTAGCAATGGCTTATGGACAAATACGGTCAAAATTAAGGGACCTGGGGCGGGTTACTGGGCATGCAAACAAATATAGTGCTTGATTGGTCTCTAGTCATCATATGTATTGAAAGGCTTTGTCACCATAACCTTAAAACCATTTCATTTCTATAGCAAAAGATTTTTACAATGCAGGTTTCATATGCAAAGCAAGTCTTCATTTCATCAGAGTGGCTTTGAGTTGTAGAATGCCGGAGACTAAGCTCAAACACTTTCACACCAGGACTCATGATTTGTGATCACTGTGTAAAGTTCAGAATTAAAGGGCAACTATCTCAAGTCATCAGTCCATCCTATTCAACATGGACAGAAGTATCGGGACACACCTCTCAATTCTTTAATTCAAGTGTTTCGATTAGACCCATTGCCACAGGTGTATAAAATCAGGGACGTAGCCATAGAAAGGCAGTAAAAACATGGTTAAAATAGTTCATGTGCCTCCAGTGGTTCAGCCTTACTGTGATGAAGAGATGAGAATTCTTTAAAGTGCAAAAACAAACAACAATAACGACTTTATTCAAATATCTCTTCTCATCTGTTTCCGTCTCCTACGTTATTCATGTAGTAAACACAGTGCAGAGGTTCCGGGTTCTGGTTCTGGTTCTGGGTGAATAGTGCAAGTTGAAAAATCTGAACTTTGGCGGATATTCACGCGGCGTTAACCAATCAGGATCTTGCTCTAGTAGTGACAACAATGAGGAGAAAACCTGAAGCTGTACCATACATCTTCTTACGTTATAGAAACAGGGATAAAAAGGATCTTGCTTGGAAGAAAGTGAGTGAGGAGGTCGGACAATCTGTTCAGTTGTAAAAAATGCTCTTTACTCAATTGCGCTCTTTACTCAAAGAGCGATACATAGGGTGATTTCAGGGTGATTTGGGACACTTTTTCCTATTGAGACTACAAGCTAGCTAAATCCGGCAAATTGAGCTTACTCGCCGTATTTTAAAACAATCCATGTCAGCTGTTTCGCCATGAGATGAGCCGCTAGCAGAAGCCACTTCCATGACTCGAATTCGGATCTGTTGTGAAGAATGTCACGCCCGAATGAAGCGAGGAAACTCAACATGTTCAAGCGTCCAACTACGAGCGAATAGCGTGATTTATTTGCTTCATTCACGTCAGTGTGACGCCCCATAAGTCAAACGGCCTTCATAAAAAAAGGTAAAACGACGATGACAGACAATTTTGATGTTGGGGGAGAAAATTAGATGGTCTCGTCACATGTGACCTCTCCAACGGGATTACGTAATACGTGGCACAGCGCAAGACAACCATTTGTGGTTAAAAAGTAAATAAATGTTTATATTTTAGATGGTTTGGCTAGAAAAGACTCTTGTTCTTTATCTGGGATCATGTAGAGCTCTTTGAAACGGCATTGATTTGGACCGTTGTTTGCCATTGAAGCCCATTATATGGAGAAAAATACTGGAATGTTTTCCTAAAAAAAAAAAAAAAAAAAAAAATTGACTGAAAAAAGAAAGACATGAACATCTTGGATGATGCGAGGCTGAGTAAACCTTCAGTACATTTTAATTCTGAAGTGAGCTGATCCTTTAAGGTTGAACCACTGGAATCTCATGTACTATTTTAACAATGTCTTTACTTCCTTTCTGGGCCTTGAAAGTTGCAATGATGTCTATGGGGTCATCAAAAAGCTCTGATTTCATTAGAAATATTGTGATAATTTTATAATTTGTAATATTATTTGGTTCCGAAGATGAACGAAGGTCTGACAGGTTTGGAATGTCATGAGGGTGAGGAGTTTTGGGTGAACTAACTCTTTAACAAACATTTGTGGAAATAATGTTATGCCACCTTTGCCATAAGTCCGTTTGTGAACTCTCATCCCTGGTGTGGTCGCGTTTAGGAACAGCAGCTATTCAGCCATGAAGTGGAAGACGGCGTGAAGTAGCGGTGTTTGATTCCAGGTTTTTTGGAGTCGACTGCGATGGTATTGGTCAATACCAGATCAGTCACAAATAAGACTTTTATCCTTAATGATTTTTTTATGATAAATAATCTTGACTTCTTTATGCTGACTGAGACCTGGCTGAAACCAGGGGAAAATGGTGCTTTTATGGAGCTCCTCCCACCCGGTTGCTCTTTTTTTAATACTCCGCTTCAGGTCGAGGTGGTGGTTTGGCTTCTCTTTTTAAGGACGATTATAGATGCAGATTATTACCTGCTTACTGTTACATTAGTTTTGAGCTCCAATTGTTAGTGGCTGACCTGAATTCACCTGTTTTATTTGCTGTCATTTATCGTCCACCCAAAACCCAACAAAGATTTTATCTGTGAGTTTTCTGAGTTTTTGGCTGATGTTATTCCTAAATTTGATAAGCTCCTGATTTGATTTGTGGGGACTTCAACATTCATGTTTGTTGCCCCTTAAATGCCTTTGCTAATGATTTTAAAAATGTGATAAACTCTTTTGGCCTTAACCAATGTGTAAACAGGCCAACACATAATCTAGGCCATACCTTGGATCTTATTATTTCCCTTGGTCTTTCAGTTTCAGTCACAAAAATAGAATTTTGAGATCACTGTTCCACAACCTCCTAAACTTGAACTTTCAGTTTCTAAGCATCGCTGTTTCACACCCTCTTCAGTAGGAGAGTTTGTTTCGATGTTCTTGGGCTCTCAGTTAACATTCTCTCTGCTTTCTATTCAACAACTGTAGAAATTCTAGACACAGTTGCCCCTTACTGGCTTAGGTCTATTAAACCTAAACCGGACCCCTGGTTAAATGACAACACAAGAGCCAGTAGGCAACATTGCAGACAAGCTGAAAGGAAGTGGTAGAAGGACAAATTGCAAGTTTCTCTGGGAAAGTTAAGAGATAGTCTTGTAGAGTATCAGAGGGCAGTAAAGGTGGCAAAGATGGATTATCTTTCATCTGTCATATCTAACAGCTGTCATGTACCTAAGGTCTTATTTAACACTATAAGCTCTGTTTTAAATCCACGTATGTTAGCTTTGACAGAGGCTTCAACCAGTATGTGTGAAAAGTTTTTATGTTACTTTGTTGATAAAGTAGCTTCAGTTAGGCAAAATGCCAGTGTTGATCTTAGTGAGTTTGTGCCTGATGATCCTTTGCACTCAGCTGTCTTTGGGGAATTTACACCTATCTCTTTGTCATTGCTCTCTCAGGTTGTACACCATGTGAAACCTACTAGTTGTAGTTAAGATATTTTTCCTGCCTGGTTGCTCAAGGATGTTTTTAGCACTCTTGGGCCGAGCTTACTCACATTTTTAAATTTTTGTCTCAGTTCTGGCTCAGTCCCGGATGCATTTACAACATGCCGTGGTTAGACCCCTGCTTAAAAAAAATCAATGTTTTGTCAAATTTTATACCAGTCTCACATCTGTCTTTCATTTCGAAGGTGTTAGAAAAGCTTGTTTTTAATCAGTTACAAGCTTTTCTACAACATAATTCTGTGTTTGAGAAGTTTCAATCTGGTTTTAGATCACGTCATAGCACCGAATCGGCACTGTTAAGGGTTCAAAACGATATAGCACTATCTGTAGATTCAGGGGACCCTACTGTATTAGTGCTCCTGGATTTAACAGCAGCATTTGATACAGTGGACCATTCAATTCTTCTTGCACGTCTTGAGCATTGTGTAGGCATTCAAGGCTCCGCACTTAAATGGTTCAGGTCATATTTAACAAATAGGAGTTTCGCTGTTATAATTGGAGATAGCTCATAATCATCCGCCCCCCTCTATTGTGGTATGCCCCATGGTTCAATTCTGGGCCCCACCCTGTTTTCTTTATATATGTTGCCACTAGGGGCTATAATAAACAAGTATAATCTGTCATTTCATTTTTACGCAGATGATCTGCAGATTTACCTGCCTTTAAAATCAAATGACAGTGTTGCATTAATCAAATTAAGCTGTTGCTTTCTCACAATTTCCTTACTTTAAACGAAGATAAAACTGAATGCATTGTTTTCAATACAAGATGCATGTCAGTAAATTTGCATTTAAGTTTGGGAGCTTTGACTCCACGTGCCAAAACAAACTGTCAGGAATTTGGGTGTGGCTTTCGATTGCAACATGAAATTTGATACACAGATTAGCAATGTAATAAAAATTAGCTTTTTCCAACGTTGTCTGCTAAGTAAAGTTAAGCCTTTTCTTACACGTCACAATTTGGAAAGAGCTTTACATGCCTTTATTAGTTCGAGGCTTGATTATTGCAACGCTTTTTATGTCATTCTGAGTCAAACATCTCTTTCCCGTCTGCAACTTGTACAAAATGCTGCTGCTTGCTTTTTAACCAGTACTCCTAGAAGAGCAGACATTACTCCGGTTTTAGCTACTCTCCACTGGCTTCCAGTGCATTTTAGGATTGATTTTAAGATTGTATTGTTTGTTTTTAAAGCTCTAAATGGGCTAGTCCCTGAGAACCTGTCTGAGCTTTTAACTCTGGGTGGACAAAATCGGCGCTTGCTGTCTTCTGATCAATGCACTTTACAGGTCCGTAAGTCAAGGCATAAACAGTGGGGTGATAGGGCCTTTGCTGTTGCTGGCCCTAAGCTTTGGAACAAGCTCCCCCTGACATGCATACTGAAACAGATGTTGTACTGTTTAAAACCAAACTTAAAACTTATTTGTTTAAATTGGCATTTGATACGCAGTAGCGGTGTAACATTGTAACATTGTATTTTCTCTACTTCTATTCGAATATTTTGTTCAAATGATGTGTTATTTGTATCTGATGTGAAGCACTTTGGACTCCTTGTGGCTGCTGTAAAGGGCTATAGAAATAAAGTTTGATTGATTGATTGATAATACTTCTTTTGTTAAACGCCATATTTTTCTTCTATTCTCCCTTTATTCCACACCGCTGTCTCCACTGTCCTTTGAACGGCTCACTTGCTTCCTGCTTCTATGAAGCCCATCCCTCCAAAAAACGCAATGGTCTTAGATTGGTCAGATGGCCAAATGTAGTTTCCTGTATTATTATTGGCTGGAGTGCCAAGCACAGGTTGCCGGAAAGGCCACGCCCCTTCCCATTACGGGCAGAAGTCACATCTGCGGAGACTAGCAAGGGTTTATGATGTCCCCAACCCAGGAAGAAGCTTGTTGTAGTCCAAACCGGCCATTTTTGTATGCAATAAACTGCCTTAACTTTAAAAGACAATATCTCTGTTTGCATTGAACTTTCAGCACTGTAACTTTGCAGATACTGTTTATGCTCAAGCAGCGACATTACACACTAACTGAAGTTAAAAAAGTGAAATTGCATAGAGCCACCCATTTAACACACAGTGTGTGATTATTATTCTGCCCACCTTACAGGTCAGAAATCATATTAGATCACAATATTCAAAATTTCTGGGTATCAAGCGAGTGGAACTGACTTAATCCTGCAAAGTGGGGACCAAATCCATATTAATGTCTATGTATTTATGTCATTATTGTCTCTGTTGGTGTAATGGTCAGGTGTTCCAATACTTTTGTCCATGGTTTACTCTTATACACTCAGTAGCCATTTTATTAGCATCCATGCTTATGCAAATAACTCATCAGCCAATCACAGCTACCGTGAGCTACTCATGGCTTTAATCCTAGAATTACTTCAGTTTCCCACACAGTGCCCAAATCTCAATCCAACACATGTTTGGCATGTGACAGAGGTGCATCATAAACATGATAAATCACTACATGTATGGCAGGATATCCTGTCATTATGGGCAGGAGTCTATGGGGATTGTTCCCAAGATCATTCATGAATCAATTATTTAGACCCATTTTTAGGGTCCCACACAATATCAAAGTGTAGCTAATAAGGTGACCAGTGAGTGTGTCATTATATTGCTTTGTGTTTGACGTGTGTGTAAGGAGTACAAGTATTTATTTCCAACACTCCAGCTGTGTATTGTCACAATCTCCAATAAACCTGCATGAGTGAGTTGACCTGTTTCTGTACACACACCTGTCCGTAATGATGGCAAGTATTTGATTATTATCTAAAACCAAAAACTAAAAGAAACGTTTTTTGGGTGACATTAACCTCTAGGTGTGTAGGGGAAAGAGTCCTTAGAGTAGGGTCAGATACAGGGACGACAACAATGGAAACAACACACACACACACACACACACACACACACACACACGTTTGTTTTTGTGAAATGTTGGGACATTCCATAGAAGTAATCGCTTTTATACTGTACAAAGCGTATTTTCTATCCCCCTACACTGCCCCTAAACCTATCCATCACACACACACACACACACACACACACACACACACACACACACACACACACACACACACACAGCCTCTAAACCTACCCATCACAGGAAATATTCTGCATTTTAACTTTCTCAAAAAGTGAAAAGTGGGGACATGTGTAATGTCCTCATATTTCACCCTCTCCTGTAATACCTGTGTCATACCCATGACATTATACACATTTCCTGATATTTCACAAAAACAAACACACACACACACACACACACACACACACACACACACACACACACACACACACACACAGTACTGTGCATAATTCTTAAGGGCTTCAGGTTATAACAATATTTTATCTGAAAATCTAAGACTGATATTCCCTATTGGCACACTAAAGCAATAGAGTTAATATTTAACTTTTGCACAGTACTGAATATTTTTATAACTTCCTCCTTCAGATTAGTTCCAGTGCTTCTTGAAATGTGGTTACACAATTATAGCAGCTCTACGGGTTACACTTTATTTCGATACTCCAGATATTCTACTAGCGGTGAGTAACTGCATGTCATCTAGCAGTCATTAGAGTATTATAGACTTTATTCTGATGCTCCTAAAATCAATAACTTTACAACTACAGGTCCACTTATTCCACTAACCCGACCCTAACAGTCTGATAATACTCTAATGAGTCGCACAGGCACTCATTAGACTATCGAAATAAAGTGGAATGTTCTTCAAGAAGACAATATATGGTTAAAAGCAATTTAGCCAGTTTTTATAATGAACAGTATGTAGCGTGTTGTTTCCTTTATTTTCGTCCTTGTGCATGGGGTGATGAGATCTAGTGATGCAGAAGACGGACGACGACTAAAGGCAGTGAACAGCGGTGCATTCTGGGAACAGCGGTGCATTCTGGGAACAGCGAAGCACTTACCTGACACTACAGCCATGCCATAGGGAGCAAAATACAGAAGAGAGGAAAGGTTAGCAGATGCAGGACAGGGCTGCGGCTGGAGAGACCAGAGGGGTGGGGGTGGGGTCGGGGGTGGCCTGACCTGCATCAGCAGAACCAGAGGAATGATGGAGGAAAACAGGTGGGGTGAGTGGAGGAGAGGAGAGGGTGAGTGGAGGAGAGGAGAGGGTGGAGGAGGAGGAGATGGAGGAGGAGGAGGAGAAGGGGTGAGTGGAGGAGGAGATGGAGGAGGAGAAGGGGTGAGTGGAGGAGAGGAGAGGGTGGAGGAGAAGGGGTGAGTGGAGAAGAGGAGAGGGTGGAGGAAAAGGAGTGAGTGGAGGAGGAAGAGATGGAGGAGGAGAAGGGGTGAGTGGAGGAGAAGGAGATGGAGAAAGTGAAATGGTGAGTGGAGGAGAAGATGGAGGAGAAAGGGTGAGTGGAGGAGAAGGAGATGGAGGAGGAGAAGGGGTGAGTGGAGGAGAAGGAGATGGAGGAAGTGAAATGGTGAGTGGAGGAGAGGGTGATGGAGGAGGTGACAGGGTGAGTGGAGGAGATGAGAGGGTGGAGGAGAAGATGGAGGAGGTGAAGGGATGAGTGTAGGAGGAGATGGAGGAGGTGAAGGGTGAGTAAAAAAGAAGAGAGGGTGGAGGAGAAGATGGAGGAGGTGAGGGGGGATTGGAGGAGGAGGTGAAGGGGTAAGTGGAAGAGGAGATGGAGGAGGTGAAGGGGTGAGTGGAGGAGGAAATGGAGGAGGAGAAGGGTGAGTGGAGGAGGAGGAGATGGAGGAGGTGAAGGGGTGAGTGGAGGAGGAGGAGATGGAGGACATAAAGGGGTGAGTGGAGGAGGAGATGGAGGACATAAAGGGGTGAGTGGATGGCAGAGGTGATAAGAGAGAAAGAGAGCGCAGTGTGAGGCAAAGAACTTGAGTGAGAGGGACGGGGACTGAGAAATGTGCAGAAACAGGTGTGTGTGTGTGTGTGTGTGTGTGTGTGTGTGTGTGTGTGTGTGTGTGTGTGTGTGTGTGTGTGTGTGTGTGTGTGTGTGTAGGATGAGTTCAGTGAGTGTTTAACCTCTAATGGCCAATGCAGCACTATGGATAAACTATACTTCACCCAAAAAATCTAAACTACCCCATGATTTACTGTCCCTTAAGCCATCCTAGGTGTGTATGACATTCTTCCTGACGACCACAATCAGAGTTATATTAATAAATATCCTGGCTCTTACAAGCTTTAAAAATCCATCCATTATGAAAGTGTATCTATCCATCATTAAAGTGCATCTATTATCAACCCCCTATTAACCAACCCCCTATTATCAACCCCCTCCTTGTCACCTTATCGTGGTGGAGGGTTTGAGTGCCTGAATGACCCAAGGAGCTGTGTTGTCCGGGCCTATATGCCTCTGGTAGGGACTCCCACGGTAAACAAAACCTTGGTGATGAGTCAGACTAAGAGCGGTTCAGAAGCCCAATAGGACTAAAGGAAAACGGCATGGCGCAGCCGAATGAGCGATGTGAGGCACTCCTGAGGCAGCTGACAGGTACAGGCAGGCCAAGCGATGCCTCAGCAGGGGGAAGCAATGCCCTACCAACACTGTCTACAGTGGAGATGGGCAGCTTTTGACCTCAGCTGGGGATATTGTTGGACGGTGGAAGGAATACTTCGAGGATCTCCTCAATCCCACAGACACACGTCTTGCTTTGAGGAAGCAGTGGCTGAGGGCTCGTCCATCATTTGGACGAAGTCACCGAGGTAGTTAAACAGCTCCTCAGTGGCAAGGCTCTGGGGGTGGGTATGAGCAAAGTCGAACTCAAAACGACCCGTCAGGGTTTTGTCAGGGAGAGGGCAAAACCTGGCATCCAAATGCCCGTAAAAAGAGGTGTGCTGCAGGTTAGGCTAGAGAATTCCAGGAACGACTCGCCAAGAAACGAGCAAAAGCTGAACTCACAGAAAAGCTTAAAGTGGACGAGCCTCGGTCCCGGGCATGGTCGGAACGGTGGGCCCCCTTCGGACTCAGAACGAACCGTCAGGCTTTTGTCAGGGACAGGGCGAAAGTGGAAGTCGAAAAGTGCACCCAAGTACCCGACCCATGGAATGGCATGCCGGATCGCCCGTAAAAAGAGGTGCGTGCGGGTTGGGCTAGAGACTTCCAGGAATGACCCACCGAGAGAAGAGCGGGTTCGTAAAAGAAAAACGGACGGTGTCCAAAAGCCGAACTCGCCAAAAAGCTCCAAGCTGACGAGCCTCTCTGGCCGGCGACCGGGGAGGGTGCCTCGGTTCCGGGCACGGTCAGAAAAGGCGGGTCCTATTGTGGGCGGTGGTGTGCTGAGACGGACTCAAAACGGGTAGCCCGGGTTTTGTCGAGGAGAGGGCACAACAAACCTGACGTTGAAACACCAAAGGGCCAGGCTCGGCGGATGCACACCCCCACCGCAGGGACCATCTCGAGGGGTGATTTTATTTTATTTTCACCTGGTCGAAAGGAACTTGAGACGTGCCAGGGAGGGGCAGGCCATGGCCCGGTTCAACGAGAACCTCTATGGGCAAAGTGTACCATCAGCTTTCGATGGTACATTCGGCGCCTACCATGGTGACCATAGGAAACAGGGAATCAGGGTTCGATTCTGGAGAGGGAGCCTGAGAAATGGCTTAATTAACCATTTCCTACGCGGATAGGTAGTGACGAAAAATAACAATACAGGTCTCATTCGAGGCCCTGTAATTGGAATGACCGTATCCTAAACCCATGGGCGAGGACCCATTGGAGGGCAATGGCATATACTAAAGTTGTTGCAGTTAAAAAGCTCGTAGTTGGATCTCAGGAGTGCTCTGGTGGTCCACCGCGAGGTGAGCAACCACCTGTCCCGGAACCTGCCTTGCGTGGAGGTTGGGGACAGTATGGACTGGCAAACTGGGGTGGTGGTCCCTCTTTTCAAGAGGGAAAGTTTGTTTCAATTTCTCTGCCTCCCTGGAAAAGTCTATGCCAGGGTACTGGAGAGCAGAATTTGGCAGATAGTGGAACATCAGATTCAGGAGGAGCAGTGTGGTTTTTGTCCCGGTCGTGGAACACTGGACCAGCTCTTTATCCTTTCCAGGGTGCTGGAGGGTACATGGGAGTTCGCCCAACATGTGTTTTGTGGATTTGGAGAAAGCATTTGACTGTGTTTCTCATGGCGCCCTATGGTGGGTGCTATGGGAGTATGGGGTCCGGGACCTCCTGCTTAGGGCTGTTCAATCCCTTTACGACTGGAGCAGAAGCTTGCCGGAAGTAAGTCAAACTTGTTCCCGTTGCATGTTGGTCTCCGACAATAAAAGTGAATCTATCCATAATAAAAGTGCATCTATCCGTTATAAAAATGCATATATCCATCATAAAAGTTCATCTATCCATAAAAATTACATCTATCCATTATAAAAGTGCATCTGTTCATTTTAAAAGTGCATATATCCATCATAAAAGTGCATCTATCCATTATAAAAGTGCATCTATCCATTATAAAAGTGCATCTATCTATCATGGTTGTGCAGCCATTATAAAGCTAGGAAGCGCCAGGATGTTTTTAATATAACTGCGATTGTGTTCGTCTGAAAGAAGAATGCCATACATACCTGGGATGCTTGAGGGAGAGTAAATGGGGAAGTTTTCATTTGTGGGTGAACAATCCCTTTAATCATGAAAGCACTTCATTAGTATTAGCCTAACAGGAGAATTTACTGTCCAATCAAAACACCTGTTTCACAAGTGTCAGCAAAGTACTTTTCTATATCATGTTATCAAGCGGTGCTGAACTTTGCACTGATCTCTGAGTGAAGGATGGTTCATGTGTGGTTTGTCTGTGCAGGAATACTCACAGAATGACTTCCACATGGTCCAGCGCCCACTGATCATGACCTTCGCCCTCATGGCGCGGCTGCCACCATCGCAGCTGAACGCCTCTCACACGAGCCTCCCTACACACACACACACACACACACACACACACACACACACACACACACACACACACACACACACACACACACACACACACACACACACACACAATGATATCACACTCAGTCCTATATCCAGGAAATAGGCAAGAATGAAGGTGCAATGACATTTATTGTAGGTGTTCCAAAACAGGTGCGCAAAAAAACAGTATTACTGATTTCTCTTGAAGCTCCGGGTCCACAATGATGTGGAAGCACTAATGGACATGTTTGCAGAGTGTGAGGGATAATCGGCCATAATAGACTTTTCAATTCAGAAAGGCTTTTTTTGTGTTAATTGTTTTTTATTATTTTCTGTAGTTTTACTTGTTTTTAATCATTTTCCCATGTAGCACTTTGAGATTCTTCTGAATAAAAAAAATCTGTATAAATACAACCTATTATTATTACTATAACCACAAGAGTCTTTCAAAAGTCCCAACACTGCAGAAAAGGCTTTTCTTATTTAGTATTTTTGTCTTGTTTCTAATCCAAACATTAAAAAAAAATCTTAAAACAAGAAGTAGTAACTAGACAAAAGTAATTGTCTTGTTTTGGGAAAAGATCTGAAAAATCTGAAAAATAATCTTAATTCAAACAGAAAACAAGATTATTTTACTTACCCCAATGGCAGATTATTTTAAGTAAAAACTCTCTTAATTTTGAGTTATTTTTTTCAAGAAACAACACAATAATTTTTACTTGTCTAGTAAATGTTACTTAATGTAAGAATGTTTAGATACTTTGACTAGAAACAAGACAAAAATACTAAGTAAGAAAAGCACTTTTTGCAGTGACGCTTTGACACAAATCAACCTGAGGTTTAAATCCGCCTGTTGCAGAATTCACTCTACTCCCTTTTCCCATCACATATCAGATCAGCAAGGCAACAAAATAAAGTGTCTAATGTGTTTAGTTTATATCTAAGTTATGGCACATGCTCTCAATGCCAAATGCTGAACAGTTAGTCGATGCCTTCATGAGCTCAAGGCTAGATTATTGTAATGCTCTACTGGGTGGTTGCCCTGCTTGCTTAATAAACAAACTCCAGCTGGTCTAAAACGCAGCAGCTCGAGTTCTTACTAGAACCAGGAAGTATGATCATATTAGCCCAGTTCTGTCAACACTGCACTGGCTCCCTATTAAACATTGCATGCATTTTAAAATCTTGCTAATTACTCAAAGCACTAAATGGTTAAGCGCTGCAGTATTTAAGCTAGCTCTTAACACATTATACTCCATCTTGTCTTTTTCAGTCTCTAAACTCTGGCCAGTTGATAATACCTACAATATCTAAATCAACTGCAGGAAGTTGATTCAAAAAAATATCTTATGTCATTTTACTTCTCTAGTAACTAAATCTTGACATAAAAATGTTTAGATAATTGGACTGAAATGACAAAAATACTAAATAAGAAGAGCATTTTTTGCAGAGTGGACTAATTGTTCCAGGTACTTTTGGTGGAAACAGGGCTATAGATACACTAGGTGACAGTTTAAACAAATTCCACAACAATCTACTGTTTGAGCTACAGGAGCACCTGATTCAACACTGTAGCGTAATGAGTGTGTCACATTGCAAAAAATGCTTTTCTTACTTATTTTTGTCTTGTTTCTAGACCAAACACCTAAAAATTCTTTAAAAAATAAGTATTTACTAGACAAGTAAAAGTAAATGTCTTGTTTTGGGGAAAAATAACAAAAAAAAGAGAGTTTTTGCTTAAAATAAGATGCCTAATCTGCCAATGGGGTGAGAAAAATAATCTTAATTCAAACAGAAAACAAGATTATTTTTCGTAGCCCATTGGCCAGAATATTTTTCTTATTTTGAGTTATTTTTTCCCAAAACAAGACGATAGTTTGTACTTGTCTAGTAAATGTTTCTTAATGTAAGATTTTTTTTGATATTTTGACTGGAAACAAGACAGAATAATAAGTGAGAAAATATTTTTTTGCAGTGCACATGTTTGCAGACTCACAGTGGGATGTTGTAGGACACTCTCTGGGCTTTGATGAAATCTTTTGGCTGATGTTGGGCAATGACATGCCAGCTGACTCCATTATTGACGCTGTACTGGAGAAGCACAGCGCGGTCCACGGTGTCGGCCTGATCCAGGGCAGCGTTGCAGCTGTCGGTCTGAGACACACTGCCGATCTGCAGCACGAACATGATCTTACTGAGGAGAGAGATGCGGAGACGGTGACGGACCGGACCAATCAGAGGTGGACAAACTACACAACTTCATTACTTGAGTAAAAGTAAAAGTACTACTGGTCAAATATTACTCTGTTACAAGTGAAAGTTGTAAAAACAGATTATTACTTGAGTAAAAGTACAGAAGTATTTGTTTTTAAAAGTACTTAAGTATCAAAAGTAAATGTCCTTTTTTATGTGAACACATTATTTTATTATTGTTGTATAAATGCACATTATGCCATCATGGTTTAAGCCAGTCAGTGATGCTCCATCTGACATACTAGCATACCACTAATTTAAACTCATTTAAATACTTGTAGAAAAGTTATAAAGCTCTTTACAAAGCTGCTGTCACTTTAAGGCTGAATGCACGTATACAATACACTGATACATATATGATAATCTTGCAAAGCTTTACTCTTCTCTTTCTCCCAGACGTTTACATTTTTTAACATTTCAAGAGACATGCATCAAGGGTATGTCAACTAAACTAATCTTTATATTCTATTTAATATAATCTTTATATTAAAAAGAAGGGAAAAAAACAACTTTTGATTTCGAGGGCCTGGATAGAAATGTAGGTGAGTAAAAGTACGATATTTGTTTTTCAAATGTAGTGAAGTCATAAGTATCCAGAAAAAATAATACTCAAGTAAAGCACAGATACTCAAAAAGTGTGCTTAAGTACAGTACTCAAGTAAATGAGCTTAGTTACTGTCCAGCTCTGCCCAAAATAATTGATGTTTTGTCTTACCTGGCCCGGGTCAGATCCAGAGGTCTGGTGATGGCCTGTCTCATCTTGCAGCCGTTGAAGTACAGCGAGTCTCCATGAGCGTGAGGAGAAAGCTGACCGCAGCCGCTGCCAACCCCGCCACCCTGGATCAAACTCCAGCTCTCCTGGGACACGGAGCCCGACTCAAAGTTATCCTTGATAGAGCTGGGCAATTCAATGCTGGACAGAGAGCAGTCATCCCCTGAGAAAGACAAAACCTGTTGTTGTGTGTTCTGTTGCACTGTAAACTAATCACACACTGCAAAAAATGCTCTTCTTATTTAGTATTTTCGTCTTGTTTCTAGTCCAAATATCTAAAAAATCTTAAATAAATATGCATTTACTAGATAAGCACAATGACATAAGATATTTTTGCTTGTTTTCTGGAAAAAAATATCAAAATGAGTTTTTGCTTACAACAAGCAAAATAACCTTCCAATGGGGTGAGAAAAATAATCTTGTTTCTTTTTGGGACGGAAACAAGAAACCAGATTTCAATCAGAAACAAGATAATTTTTCTCACCCCATTGGCAGAAAATTTTGCTCTTTGTGTGTGTGTGTTGTTTTCTGTTATCCGGGCATCGACGGCCAGCTCGTCTCTACTTTACGCTTTAGAACGGCTTTTCAGAATCCTATGGGTGACGTCACGGACACTATTTTTACAGTCTATGGTCTTACCCCTACACTTTTGCCACTGTTAATGATTCAGTGATTTCTTTAATTTTGTCTTTCCCAATCAATCGTTTAATAAATGGCGGTTTATTTGTGTTATTTAATGTAAATGGCATTTAATGCTACCCCAGTAAAAACGATTCTTAGAGAGATCACCACCCACATTTTATTTGCTACCGACGCTAATGTTTCGATTAGAAACAAGACAAAATTACTAAGTAAGAAGAGCGTTTTTTGCAGTGCAGAGTCAGAGAAACGTTTGCCCACCATGATGGCCTTCATCGCAGATGCAGACGGGTCCGCTGGTACAGTACCCATGACCACTGCAGAGACCCGGACACGCTTCCCCAATATACACATGATCCACACCCCAGCTGGAGCGCTCTCCAGCCGCCTCGAGCTGGATCCAGCGGAACTGAGTCGCTCTGGAGAGAGAGAGAGCGAGAGAGAGAGAGAGAGAGAGAGAGAGAGAGAGAGAGAGAGAGAGAGAAAGAGAGAGAGAGAGAGAGAGAGAGAGAGATTCAGACTGCTTCCCCAATCACAGTACAGCGCTCCGATAAATAGTGGAGCAATATCAGAAAGGAGTTTCTCATAGAAAAATTGCAAAGACATTGAAGTTATCATCATCTACAGCGCATAATATCATCCAGAGAGTCAGAGAATCTAGAACAATCTTTGTGCGTAAGGGTCAAGGGTCAAAACCAAACTGGATGCTGGTGATCTTCAGCCCTTAGACGGCACTGCAGCACACACAGGAATGATTCTGTAATGGACATCACAACAAGGGCTCAGGAATACTTCCAGAAAACATTGGTGAACAATCCATTGTGTCATTCGCCGTCGCCGGCTAAAACTCTATAGGTCAAAAAAGAAGCCATATCTAAATATGATCCGGAAGCGCAGGCGTTTCCTCTGGGCCAAGGCTCATTTAAAATGGACTGTGGCAAAGTGGAAAACTGTTCTGAGGTCAGACGAATCAACATTTGAAGTTATTTTTGGAAAACTGGGACACCATATCATCCGGACTAAAGAAAGGTATATCCAAGTTCTAGAACAACATCTGCTCCATCCAGACGTCGTCTCTATCAGGGAAGACCTTGCATTCTCCAACATGACAATGCCAGACCACATACTGCATCAATTACAACATCATGGCTGTGTAGAAGAAGGATCCGGCACTGAAATGGCCAGCCTGCAGTCCAGATCTTTCACCATTAGAAAACATTTGGCGCATCGTAAAGAGGAAGATGTGATAAAGAAGACCTAAGACAGTTGAGCAGCTAGAAGTCTGTATTAGACAAGAATGGGACAACATTCCTATTCCTAAACTTGAGCAGCTCGTCTCCTCAGTGCCCAGACGTTTGCAGACTGATATAAAGAGAAGAGGGGATGACACACAGGGGGAAACATGGCCACGGCACAACTTTTTTGAGATGTGTTGATGCCATGAAATTTAAAATCAACTTATTTTTTATTTAAAATTATACATTTTCTGAGTTTAAACATTTGATTTATCATATATGTTGTATTCTGGATAAAATATTTACAGTTTGGAACTTCAACATCATTGCATTCTGTTTTTATTCACAATTTATACAGATCCCAACTTTATTGGAATCAGGTTTGTAAACAGAGCGTTACTGACAGACTGGTAAGAGAGGAGCCGCAACAATGGAGAATATGAGGAATAATCAACATTCAAACTGGAAAACCTGCTCTAGTAGAGCCAGAAACAACAGCAAGATAAAAGTTTGTAATATGGATCATTTATAGGTCATCCATACCCAGAGGACACATGGTCAGGCAGCTGGATGGTCACTCTGGTCCAAGCTGAACTGTTGACCGGACTGTAGATCGTGGACTCGTGGAACTGGAAGGGTGAGCAGCCCATGTTGTTGACAGAGGAAGGCAGACAGGCGGACTGGACTAACTGCCACATGTCCGACCTGTGGAACACACGGATGCTATTACTGGATACATATAATTAATGTTACAGGAAGATTGTTTGTTCATAACCATGCAGGAATTTTTCCTGTGAGCTGGAACCCTATGCTGGCACACACGCATGGACGCACACACGCAGGCACACACGCACACACGCATGCATGCACGCACGCACTCACTCACCTGGCATCCTTCCTGTACTGTAGAAGCACTGAATGATGGTCATCACATCTGTCTGCCTCACAGCCAACCACAATCTAAAGTGGACAAAGACCAGTGTCACTACATATATATGTGTGTGTGTGTGTGTGTGTGTGTGTGTGTGTGTGTGTGTGTGTGTGTGTGTGCGTGCGTGCGTGCGTGCGTGTGTGTGTGTGTTGGGTAGGTTGTGAGAAATCTGAATGATATTGCAAATCTTGAACCTTGAACTGTAAGATGTATCCAGGCTGGACGATGAGCTCCCGGGTTGCTAGGATGTTGTGTGAGCCGTCCTGGTTCTTGTTGGGCCAGTACAGGTGGAATGATGGGTTTCCGCAGAAGCCGGCGGTGCGGACCGCATTGGGATAAAAGCTCCAGCTCTCTTCATGAGATACACCCTCTGGAGGAAGCAGAGCGTTACTGCAGCTCACAACAAAACACTTTAAAATCATTCCTTATGCACTGCAAAAAATGCTCTTCTTACTTAGTAATTTTGTCTTGTTTCCAGTCTTTTTTAAGAATATCTAACAATTCATAAATCAAGATGGATTTACTAAATAAGTAAAATGAATTAAGATATTTTTTAAATAATAAAAAATAATCTTGTTTCTGTTTGGGACATTAATCAGTGAATTGATTCATGATTCGGATCTCCAAAGTCACGTGATTTCAGCAGTTTGATACGCGATCCGAATCATGAATCGATTCACTGATTCATAACGGTTTGAATCTTTGTTCTGAAATCGGCCATCACTATATAAGTCGTTATTTAGTGTTTTTTGCGCACTAACTCTATTCTGGCCTCTTCATCAATGATTGTAGAGCCGCTGTAGTGAGATGGGCTTTGTAACGACGTCTTTAGTGCCTTTATGGGTCTTGAGAGAGGAAATGACATTGGTGTCAATGAAGGCCTTTCTGAGCCATCGGATTTCAACACTAATATCTTCATCTGTGTCTGAAGATGAGAGGAGGTCTGACGGCTGGCCAACCACAGGAGGAATTAATCACACAATTTACATTTTTGGGTGAACTAACCCTTTAAGAATATTTGAGAATATTTAAGAATAAGATATTTGGACAAGAAACAAGACAAAAATACTAAATTAAGAAGAGCATTTTTTTTGCAGTGTGATTCTAGGATCAGTGGTATAAGCGAACCGTCATCGAAGGTGTCCAGTAGAGAGCTGGGGTTGATGTCTGAGCCTCCCACCAGGATGTTGTCTAAAGCCCACTGAGCGCGCTCCAGACTGGGCCGGACCAGACCCGAGGCCAGCCAGAACGGCTGCCACCAGCGCAGACGCGTGCCATTGGTCAGAGCTCGCTCAGGCAGCACGATATAATCTCTCCTCACTGACACGTACTTCAGATAGTCCATCTCATGTAGCAACGCCCAGGACACACCTGACAGAGAGAGCATCATTTACAGGTCAAGGTCACTTTATTTATATAGTACATTTACATGTCTTAAAGAGCACCTATTCTGCATCTGTCTTTAGTGTGTACACTGCAAAAAATGCTCTTCTTAATCAGTAATTTTGTCTTGTTTTTAATTAATTCTTAAATCAAGATACATTTACTATATAAGTAAAACAACATAAGATATTTTTTCTTGTTTTGTTGAAAATAAAATCTAAATGAAGTATGATATGCCAATGGGGTGAGAAAAATAATCTTGTTTCGTGTTTCTGTCCCAAACAGAAATAAGATTATTTTTCTCACCTCATTGGCAGATCATTTTGTCTGTTTTAAGCAAAAACTCACTTCATTTAGATTTTTTCCCCCCAGAAAACAAGCAAAATATGTAATTTTACTTATCTAGTAAATGCATCTAGATTTAGACTGGAAACAAGAAAAAAAAACTAATTAAGAAGAGCATTTTTTGCAGTGTGAGCTGTTTGAGTTCTTCTCTATATCAGTTTCAGTGTTTCTGCACTCCTGAAACGCCTCCATCTGGAGTTTCCCTCCAGGAACAAACACGTCACAATATTCCTTATTTAAATAATTAATATGCAGAATAAAGGGATGGGCCTGGTTGAGTTATTTAGTAGTGTGTTGAACCATAGACTGTATAAAACTATGGACGTAGTGTCCGTGACATCACCCGTAGGTTTCTAAAGGGCATAATTGAAGCTAAAAATGGGCGGAGCCAGCCGTAGTCACTCACGGATAGCCAAAAATGGGCAAAGAGGCGGGTTGTGGGCGGAGCTTAGGTGACATGATGGCTAATAGACAGCAGACAAACAGCAATCCCCCTGTCACTCAAGTAGCCACGCCCTTAATTATGCAGAACTTTAAGGCTTTATAATTTTTAAATGGATGTTATAAAACAATTCAGCCCCCTCAAAGTTATCATGAAGGGCAAAATTAGCCGTATAGACCAAAATAATTTTTTGTACCAGGTTGAAACATTTTTTTTCTGTTGTAAAGTTGGCCATTTTAACATAAGAGAGATACAGATTTCACATCACAATATTCCTCATTATAATAATTCATGTGCAGAATAAAGGGGCGGGGCGGGGCCTGGTTGAGTTAATTAGTAGTGTGTTGAGACTGCAGGTTATAATAAGGAACTGAGCATTTCCCAAACACCAATCATAACGCACTGCTGCTACCAACCAATCAGAGCACAGTGTGCTTTTCATAAGGCGGGGCTTCTTAGAGACAGGAACTAAACAGAGTTACTGACAGACTGGGAAGACAGGAGCCGAAACAATGGTGCTCTTTAATTAAAGTGAATTTTGTGTTTGTGTAAATGAAACATACCTCCATCAATAGAATAATCCAACAACACGCCCTCTCTCCGACAGGTTGGACGATGGCACAACGTAGCGTTCTCCTCACTGCCGATTTTAGCCCAATACTCCACAAATCTGGAACATGCACAAGTTATTAATATGAGAATACACTTACAGTTATGGGCTATTCCAGAGTGATGAAACACACAGCGTTCCAATAACGGTAGCATTTGTTTTTGGTAACCAAATAATCAAAACATGGAAATTTTCCTTTAGGGTTATATTTTTTGCAATTATAAAATAATGTTTACAGAACATTGCAGAAGTTTTATTTTGAGTTATTTTTAGGTTTTAAAGTAACATTGCAGATGTTTTTATGTGACAGTCTACCCAGAGCTTTAAATGTTTTCATCGGATCAATTATCATTTTATTTAACGAGCGTGTAACCAGTTAAATCATAGAAGGAAAATACCATTTACAGGCAATTTACCTTTGGAAACATATGGTTTTGTGAAGTTTCACTTTCAGCCATTGCATGGGTTTTGCCATAGAAACACATTTTGGCACCTTTTTAACAGTTATAGCGCCACCTATGGGCCGATCTCCATAAAAGTATGCATGCTTCTTTAGAATCATGTGCCGCATGTGCTCACATAATGAAGCAAAGCTCTGAGTTTTCTTTTAGGAACGATAGGCTTAGACTTGGCCACGCCTGTTTTAAATGATCCTGTTATAACTGTCCAAAGGCCAAAGGTCATTTTTTTGATAACTATTGAACTATATAGACCTGAGTATTGTGCCACAGTGGTTTTATCTAGGTTGAGCTGAAAACCTAGGACTAGTTTGCCAAAGTAGGTTTTTGAAATAATTTGACTTGACTGACTTGGCCCCCCGCAGGTCGAGGTCTGTGGTGACGGCCTGTCTGGCTCCGGCTCCGCTGAAGTACAGAGCCGTTCCTTCCACCAGAACTCTGCAGTCCGCACAGGGAGCCCCGCCCTCCAGAACCTGCCACTGCGGCCCGCGGGCTCCGGCCCAGTCGAACCGTTCCTTCAGAACCGCCTGCTGAGGAACAGAGAGAGTGGCGTAAGTACACTGCAAAACATGCTCTTCTTACTTAGTATTTGTGTCTAGTTTCCAGTCCAAATATCTAAAAATTCTTAAATCAAGATTCATTTGACAGATAAGTAAGATAACATAAGATGTTGTTACTTGTTTCTGGGGGGAAAAATCTAAATGAAGTGAGTTTTTGTTTAAAATAGGCTAAATGATCTGCCAATGGGGTGAGAAAAATAATCTTATTTCTGATTGGGACGGAAACAAGAAACAAGATTTCAATCAGAAATCAGATTATTTTTCTCACCCCATTGGCAGATCATTTTGTCTCTTTTAAGCAAAAACTCACTTCATTTTTATTATATTTTCAACAAGGACAAGAAAAAATATCTGATGTTGTTTTACTGATCTAGTAAATGTATCTTGATTTAAGAATTTTTATATATTTATACTAGAAACAAGTGTGTGTGTGTGTGTTACCTTCAGCGTGGCGCTGGAGTAGCAGCTGGGCCCAGAGAACCCGGGGTCACACAGGCACTGCTGGTCCAGGCAGTCTCCATGACCCCCACAGTGCTTCTCACAGGCTGGACCGATGTAGAAGTTCTCCAGGGCCCACTGCGAGTCCGAATGTCTCTGATAGAAGCGGAACCGCACCGTCCTGAGGACCAGAACAGCACCGTCTGAATCAGACCTCCCAGCAAACACCACGATATCGGTGTGTGTGTGTGTGTGTTTCTCATGATATCGGTGTGTGTGTGTTTCTCATGATATCGGTGTGTGTGTGTGTGTTTCTCATGATATCGGTTTGTTGTAAAGTGTGTGTGTTTCTCATGATATCGGTTTGTTATAAAGTGTGTGTGTTTCTCATGATATCGGTTTGTTGTAAAGTGTGTGTGTATCTCATGATATTGGTTTGTTGTAAATTGTGTGTGTTTCTCATGATATCCATTTGTTGTAAAGTGTGTGTGTGTTTCCCATGATATCCGTTTGTTGTAAAGTGTGTGTGTTTCTCATGATATCGATTTGTTGTAAAGTGTGTGTGTGTTTCTCATGATATCGGTTTGTTGTAAAGTGTGTGTGTTTCTCATGATATTGGTTTGTTGTAAAGTGTGTGTGTGTTTCTCATGATATCGATTTGTTGTAAAGTGTGTGTGTGTTTCTCATGATATCGATTTGTTGTAAAGTGTGTGTGTGTTTCTCATGATATCGGTTTGTTGTAAAGTGTGTGTGTTTCTCATGATATTGGTTTGTTGTAAAGTGTGTGTGTATCTCATGATATCGATTTGTTGTAAAGTGTGTGTGTTTCTCATGATATCCGTTTGTTGTAAAGTGTGTGTGTGTTTCTCATGATATCCATTTGTTGTAAAGTGTGTGTGTGTTTCTCATGATATCAATTTGTTGTAAAGTGTGTGTGTTTCTCATGATATTAGTTTGTTGTAAAGTGTGTGTGTATCTCATGATATCGATTTGTTGTAAAGTGTGTGTGTTTCTCATGATATCCGTTTGTTGTAAAGTGTGTGTGTATCTCATGATATCGATTTGTTGTAAAGTGTGTGTGTTTCTCATGATATCCGTTTGTTGTAAAGTGTGTGTGTTTCTCATGATATTGGTTTGTTGTAAAGTGTGTGTGTGTGTGTTTCTCATGATATCGGTTTGTTGTAAAGTGTGTGTTTCTCACGATATTGGTTTGTTGTAAAGTGTGTGTGTATCTCATGATATCGATTTGTTGTAAAGTGTGTGCGTGTTTCTCACGATATTGGTTTGTTGTAAAGTGTGTGTATCTCATGATATCGGTTTGTTGTAAAGTGTGTGTGTTTCTCACGTGTCAGCAAGGCTGTCTGGCAGAGGATAGATGGCTCGCTTCCACCCGTCAGCAGGGAAGAAGACGGACGGCTGGGACACCTGACCTCCACACCGAGGGTCTGCCGGCAAACACTGAGGCACCAGGTACTTCCAGGTCACGCCGAAGTTCACAGAGTACTGAACATGTACCTGTCTCTCCGCAGGCTTCTCCGGCACACTGCAGCCCACTGCCATCTACACACACACACACACACACACACACACACACACACACACACACACACACACACACACACACACACACACACACACACACACACACACACACACACACACACACACACACACACACACACACACACAGGTTAGGTTTTTGTGAATTGTGGGGACTTTCCATAGGCGTAACGGATTTTACACTGTACAAACTATACATTCTATCCCCCTACACTGCCCCTGACTTGAAATATATT
Source organism: Pseudorasbora parva (assembly GCF_024679245.1). Classification (NCBI taxonomy): domain Eukaryota; kingdom Metazoa; phylum Chordata; class Actinopteri; order Cypriniformes; family Gobionidae; genus Pseudorasbora; species Pseudorasbora parva. Next base: position 738,271 of record NC_090187.1, on the reverse strand, counting down.
ATAATATATTGTAAATACATGGAATAATATATTGATAGTATGATACAATATATTATATATTCCTGTAATATATTGCAAAATATACAAATGATTGCCGCTTTCATATACTGCAATATATTGGAGAATATAAATATTAAATCCCTTATATGGGAATATATTGCCTTATGTATTACATGATATTTTCCAACATACTGCAATATATTTTTGTTTCGTAAGGATGGCCGATTTCAAAACAAAGCTTCGAACCGTTATGATTCAGTGAATCGATTCATGATTCGGATCAATGTTATGTGATTTCAGCAGTTTGACACGCGATCCGAATCATGAATCGATTCACTGACTCATAATGGTTCAAAGCTTTGTTTTGAAATCGGCCATCCCTATATAAGTCATTATTTCATTTTTTTGCGCACAAAACTATTCTGGCCTCTTCATCAATGATTGTAGCGCCGCTGTAGTGAGATGGGCTTTGTAACGACGTCTTTAGTGCCTTTATGGGTCTTGAGAGAGGAAATGACATTGGTGTCAATGAAGGCCTTTCTGAGCCATCGGATTTCAACACTAATATCTTCATCTGTGTGTGAAGATGAGCGGAGGACTGACGGCTGTCCAACCACAGGAGGAATTAATCACACTATTTACATTTTTGGCTGAACTAACCCTTTCCTGCTTCTCAAAACAAAAATAGTAAATAAATGTCCACCACTGGAAATGTGTATATAATCCAACAGTAGCATGTGTGTGTCAGTGAGCATTTACCTTGAACTGCATGACCCAGCCTTTGGCAGGAACTATGTCATGTGTAACAGCGTAAACTTCCTGTCCATCAGTGTTCCCACACACCATGACTCCATCCGGAGAGCTGCAGAAACGCTTCACTGAGCAATCTTCAGAAAACAGCCAATGATCACTCACTGAAACAAAATTGATTCGGGAGAATATGTGTGAGAGACCCCGTGACCTCCACATGCAAAACTGATTCAGATCAACATCACAGCCATTTAAAGTCATTTAGTGTGTACACTGCAAAAAATGCTCTTCTAATTAGTACTTTTTTGTTTCCAGTCAAAATATCTATCTATCCATTCATTTACTAGATAAGTCAAATAACATTAGATATTTTTGCTTGTTTTCTGAAAATAATTAAAAGAGTTTTTGCTTAAATCAGGCAAAATGATCTGCCAATAGGGTGAGAAAAATAATCTTATTTCTGTTTGGGACGGAAACACGAAACAAGATTCCTACAGAAACAAGATCATATTTCTCACCCCATTGGCAGATCATTTTGCGTGTTTTAAGCAAAAACTCACTCATAAAAAAAAAACCTCAGACCCACTCATTTTTATCGTCTCTTATTCAGCACATGTCTGTTTACCTACCTCTGACTGATAAACACGTACTATTAAACACACGTTAGACGCTTTATTTCCACTTTTCTAGTATTTTCTCAATTTTATTGAAAATAAATGCCTTTCTGATCTGACATGTGATGGGAAAAAGGAGTAAAGCGAGTTCGAACCACTGATCGATTTGCATCAAACCTTACTCCTACACTACAGCCACAGTAAATAAATCAATGATTCCAGTAATTTCGTCTGGCCCAATCAATCATTTAGTAAATGGCGGTTTTTAGAAAAAATAATTTTTAGATATTTAGAATAGAAACAAGACAAAATTACTAATTAAGAAGAGCATTTTTTTGCAGTGTAATGTTGCTGTTTGAGCAAGAAACAGCTCAGTAAAGAGTTATTCTCTGTATTTTAGAGTTTGTACCAATGGTCTCCTCGTGATGGGCTGGCGAGCTGCTGTGTGTGCCGTCGGCCGGAGCTCGCTCATGACTGGGCAGCGCCAATCCTCCAAACGTGTCTGAGATCTGAGCATGATTATCTGAGCCGGAGATCAGCACATTATCCAGAGCCCAGTCGCTCCGATCCGGTCCGTCGTGCTGTGGCTGCCACCAGCGGATCCGAACACCAACGGCCCGCGCCGAAGCCGGCAGAAGCACATTCACAAACCTGGATTATAGAGACAGTCAGCATGACCTAACCACAGGAGATCAATTCACCAGATCAGATTCTCATCTTTCCCTGGAAGAAAATTATTGCCAAAAGTATTGGGACGCCCCTCCAAATCCAAATCAAAGTTCAGGTGTTCGATCTCTTCATGTCCACAGGTGTATAACTCCAGCTCTCGGCCTGCAGACGCTTCTACACACATTAGTGAAAGAATGGGTCGCTCTCAGGAGCTCAGTGAACTCAAGCGTGGGGCCGTGATAGGCTGACACCTGTGCAATAAGGCCATTCCTGACATTTCCTCACTACTAAATATTCCACGCTCAACTGTTAGTGGGATTAGAACAAAGAGGAAGCCATTGGGAACAACAGCAACTCAGCCACGAAGTGTTAAATCCCAGAGCGGGGTCAGCGCATGCTGAGGGTCACAGTGCGCAGAAGTCTCCAACTTTCTGCAGAGTCAACAGCTCCAGACCTCCAGACTTCTGTGGCCTTCAGATGAGCTCAAGAACAGCGGAGAGAGCTTCATGGAATGGGTTTCCATGGCCGAGCAGCTCATCCAAGCCTTACATCACCAAGAGCAATGCAAAGCGTGGGATGCAGTGGAGTAAAGAAGCCGCCACTGGACTCTAGAGCAGTGAGACGTGTTCTCTGAGCGACCAATCACGCTTCAGTCTGACAAACCCATGGCGGATCTGGCAAGAAGTTTGGTGGTTGCCAGGAGAACGGGACTTGCCTAACTGCATTGTGTCAAGTGTAATGTTTGGTGGAGGGTGGATTATTGGGTGGGGTTGTTTTTCAGGGCCCTTAGTTCGAGTGAAAGGAACTCTTAATGCTTCACCAAGACATTTTAGACAATTTCATGCTCCTGCCTTTGTGGGATCAGTTTGTGGTCGGCCCCTTCCTGTCCCAGCATGACTGCGCTCCAGTGCACAAAGCGTCGCTCCATAAAGACATGGATGAGGAGTTTGGTGTGGAGGAACTTTGGGATGAATTAGAGCGGAGACTGAGAGCCAGGCCTTCTCGTCCAACATCAGTGCCTGACCTCACAAATGAGCTTCTAGAAGAATGGGCAAAAATCCCCATAAACACTCCTAAACCTTGAGGGAAGCCTTCCCAGAAGAGCTGGAGCTGTTAGAGTTTTTAGAAGCCGACTCCATATTAGACCCTACGGATTAACAATGGGAAGCTCTTGTGCATGTAAAGGCAGGCATCACAAAACCTTTGGCAATATGATGTATCTATTTCTACTTTCAATACAATGACTCCAGTCGAGCACTGTATGGCATAGATCAAAATCAGGCTTGAGATTTTAAGAATGTACATTGTCTTCATTTTGGGTCTAGAGACTCACTCAGGTTTGCTGTATTGGTCGTAGAAGATCTCGGTTAGCAGACTCCAACTTATCCCAGCATTCACACTGAACTCCAGCAGAACGCCCTGGTTACGGTTGCTAGGTGCGATCATACAGCCGTACATGAAGTAGAACTGGATGAATTCAGCACTGGTCAGATTAAGATCCACCGTCACCAGCTGACGAGAGCAGCTCTGGCCATCGGAGGACAAACAACATTTGAGTTCATCACAGAATGACATCTTTAATTCTCACTTAAAAACAATTGTGCAGAGAACATTTAGAAGTAATGTTTGAAGAATGATGCAATGGAATCATCCCTTAACATTCACACAACCAAGTAAGAACGTTTTTAAAGAACTGTACATTTTGAACATTGAGAAATAACGTTTTCACAACTTAATGGGAACGTTAGCAAATGTTAGAATATATTCTTGTTTACTGGGAAATAAGTTTGGTTAACAGTGTGGTTATAAACTAGCCTGACGTGGTCATACTGAACTCTAGTGAGAATATGAGTCTGATGCTCATTGGACTGTAATTATGGGGCGTGTTTCAACCGAACCAGGAAAGACCTCGATTGGACAGACCGACAACCAATCAGAGCAGCGGAGCGACGTATAACGTTAGTCGTCAAATGTCAACAGAACTCAACTGCACTGTGTTGCCAAGTCTGCGGTTTTCCCGCCGGTTGTTTTCCATGTCCGCGGGTTGAAGCGACCTCAATTATGTGATATATAGACCCAGGAATGCCAATTATAGCAGCAACATTGCCAAAATAACGCACATCCAGTTCTCCGTTAAGGATTAGAACAAACTCAACCCAAGCACCTTTGATGACGTGATTACGTTACTGTTGATCATCTGTCCATCATCGTATAAAACCCGCCCTGATTATCTCATTGGTCCGTTTCTGTTCAGGCATGTTTACTCCTCTATGGATCAAGTCCAGACTGAACCCAGGCTTAGATGTTGTGGGCGGGGCTGAGTTCAGCTGTGGGTGGGGCTGAGTTCAGCTGATCCAGGCTAGTTATAAACTGCTCTATACACAGTGTTGGGGGTAACGAAATACAAAGTAATGAATTACAGTAACAATATTACTTTTTTGAGTAACGAAGTAAAGTAAAGCATTACACTAAAAATATAGGTAACTACACTACTTTACTAGACTATAGGAACACGCTTTCATGCGTTACCCGAGTCGTGTGTGAAGTCTTGATCTGTTTACGTGCTTTGTGCATGTGCTGTGTGTGCTTGCCTGGGCAACGTTGCCATAGAGATCGATTTGAGTGACGTAGCTCCTGTTGTGAGAAGAGAGAGGGAGACGGGGACAGTGGCGATCTTCAGATTATTTTCACTTTAGATAAACATTTTAACTTTTCTACTGTCCAGTGATAATTTGGAAAGAAAACAGAATGTAAGCTTACATGTTAATATAGCAACGAATGCAACCTTAATTTCGTGGAGAGGGGTAATAAATGCTACAATGCAGGATGTTTTTTTTTATTCCTTTGCGCTAATTTTCTTTTGTTTTTAATGTAAACATTACCATACCGTTTGACTGTTGCGCTTGCATATCTTCCATACGCTTGCATAGTATCGTGCACGACGCGGCTTAGGCACTCAGGATGAAAAAAACTAATCTCTAGACATGCATAACGCATTTTAACCGCAAAACCGCGACCTGTGAATGGCCCTACACTGATTAAGAGATAAACAGCGCCTTTTTATTTCAGTGCCTTTATTTAAACAGTCAGCTTGCCTTATAGGCTACATTCAGTTTACTGCATCAACAACAAACCAAAGAGGGCGTTTCAAATTAACTAGGCGTTACATTTTAAACACTACGTTATTTTCTAGCTCTGTCCATGTAATAAATGCACGTTCTTAAATGAGCGAGTTTTCAACTTTATCTTAAATAATTGGCCTTAAATCACGTTTATTCTCTCTCTTAAACACAAAGTGACCTTTTTTTATATTTTTCATTGACCGTTTGTGGATTTTACATGAGGCATATTTCTTTGTGCAGACAGGGATATTGTTCTTTCATATGGTTTTACGTGCCATTTTGTAAACATTTATACAATAAACACTGCTGACAGACTAAGTGATGATAGGGATATGATGTCTGTCCAAGAAAGTGAAGTTACTTTTCAAATGCAGTAACTAGTAAAGTAATCTCATTACAATTTACAAAAGTTACTAGTAACTAATTACTTTTTTTGAGTAACTACCCCAACACTGTCTATACATAATCTAGACTAGCGTCTTTAGATAGTTAGACAGACAGATTTGACTTCAACATAATTCTTGTATGGAAAGCTGGCAGGGCAAAGTTTTTCTGAATAAACTCATATAATATCTAAGACGGAGTTGGCTCAAGGCATTTAGGAGACACAACCATCTCCAGGAAGATTTCACGGTCTGGTGAAAGTAAAATTAAGGGACGCAGAACTCATAAAGACTCAATGAAAAATTGATGGAGTAAACTATAAAAAGCCTTAGAGGAAAACAAGCTGCAATCCACAAGACTCCTGGGATTCAATCTTCAGGAAAAGAAGGTCTTCGCCGACGGTTGTGCTCAGCATTTACCGTGAGAGCGGGAATATTCATCAAGTCTGTGATTTTGCTTTTAGTTCTTATCTGTAGTTGGTAAAATTCTTACTTCATGACCCAGCTGACAAAAATATGTAAAATCATTTAGCTAACTTTCTGATTTAAAAAAAAAAGTTTTAGTTTAGTGTTTTTTCTTGGTTATGCGAAGGAAAGATTCCATTGTATCATTCTTCAAACATTATTCAACAACATTCCATGAGCGATGTATAAATAATGTTTTTGTGCTACCGTTTTGCACACGGATCAGATAACTTTGAACAAACATTCTGTTAATGTTACTGGAAGAACATTTGTTTATGACTTTGAGAAAACGTTCCCCGTTAGAGCCCCGTAGGAGGGCACTGCAAAAAAATGCTCTTCTTATTTAGTGTTTTTTTCTTGTTTCCAGTTCAAATTTCTAAATATTCTTAAAATGATGCATTCACTAGATAAGTAAAATGACATAAGATATTTTTTTTTGTTTTCTGGGGGAAAAAATATCAAAATGAAGTGAGTTTTTGATTAAAACAGGCAAAATGATCTGCCAATGGGTGACAACAATAATCTTATTTCTGTTTGGGACGGAAACAAGAAAGAAGATTTCAATCAGAAACAAGATTATTTTTCTCACCCCATTGGCAGATTATTTATCTTATTTTAAGCAAAAACTCTCTTCATTTTGAGTTATCTTTTCCCAAAACAAGACAACTACTTTAGCTTGTCTAGTAAATACTTCTTGTTTTAAGATTTTTTGATGTATGGACTAGAAACAAGACAGAAATACTAAGTAAGAAGAGCATTTTTGCAGTGTAGAATTAGACCTAGAATTTTTTTCACAGTTCTGTTTCTTCATGCTTTATAAAAATGAAAATAATTGGTCCCCCTAATGTTCAAGAATGGTTATGGCCTTGGACTGTGAATGTGAGGAACTGAGGGATGGAGGGCTTTACCCCGCTGAAGTGCAGGGCTGATCCTGAGGCCACGGCGCCGCACACGCTGCTGATTTTGCCTCCGGTGAGCAGGCTCCAGTGATTGAGCGCCGGGGCTCGACTGAAGCTGTCCTTCAGCTGGACTGGCAGAGAAACCAGAGGCTCGTCGCAGAACTCGCCTCCCCACTCTGGGTCACATCTGAAAGAGAAGAGGCGTAAGGAACACTGCAAAAAAAGGCTCTTCTTACTTAGTCATTTTGTTTTTAAGGGTTAGTTCACCCCAAAATGTAAATAGTGTGATTAATTCCTCCTGTGGTTGGCCAGCCGTCAGACCTCCGCTCATCTTCACACACAGATGAAGATATTAGTGTTGAAATCCGATGGCTCAGAAAGGCCTTCATTGACACCAATGTCATTTCCTCTCTCAAGACCCATAAAGGCCCTAAAGACGTCGTTACAAAGCCCATCTCACTACAGCGGCTCTACAATCATAGAATAAACTAAATAATGACTTATACAGGTCCTTCTCAAAAAATTAGCATATTGTGATAAAAGTTCATTATTTTCCATAATGTAGTAATGATAAAAAATTAAACTTTCATATATTTTAGATTCATTGCACACCAACTGAAATATTTCAGGTCTTTTATTGTTTTAATGCTGATGATTTTGGCATACAGCTCATGAAAACCCACAATTCCTCTCTCAAAAAATTAGCATATCATGAAAAGGTTCTCTAAACAAGCTATTAATCTAATCATCTGAATCAACTAATTAACTCTAAATACCTGCAAAAGATTCCTGAGACTTTTAAAAACTCCCAGCCTGGTTCGTTACTCAAAACCGCAATCAAGGATAAGACTGCCGACCTGACTGCTGTCCAGAAGGCCATCATTGACACCCTCAAGCGAGAGAGTTTTTTGCAGTGAAGTGCAGATGTTCTGAGCTGAGCCGGACTTACACACAGGAGCTCTGCCTACAGCGGCCGTGTCCGGAGCACATATCTGGGCAACCGTCCCCGATGTACAGATTATCCAGAGCCCACGTCTGCTGCTTATCGAAGGGTGCCGGCTGGAACCAGCGGAACCGCGTGGCTGTGGACCTTCGATACCAAACAATACAGAAGTGTTCAATTCCAGTGTTTGCTTTCTAACACCGTGTCTTAACCAGTGTGTTAAAATGAGTCTTTTCAAGTCCAATGGTGATATACAACGAGCCCCAGCGAATTCTGTTTTAGAAATGTTTCTTTTTCTGTGTCACCAATCACGCCTGGAGCAATGACATACGTATATGACAGCGATAACCTCAGGTACTGACACCCCTCTGATATTGCTATAAAATCAAAGCCATGCATCTAACCATGTTATGTTCCAAATTTGAAGTTGATATCACAAAAATTGAGCCGCTAGTTTCTGATGACTACTAACATCCAGTATGAGATGGGAAAAATGGCCAAGTGTCACTGATGGTTAACAGGTTTAAAATAATAAGAATAGCATTTATTTTTGAATTTATGAATTTGATTATGTATTTATCCATTTGGTCGCTTTCAGAGAGACTCCGCCCACTCGCTCTTCCGATTGGCTGTGATTTTGGATTGATTTGGTTGAGAGTGCAGTGCGCTTTCAGAGAGACTCCGCCCACATGCTCTTCTGATTGGCTGTGATTTTGGATTGAATTGTGATTGATGTCTCGTAGTCATGTCTCATCTGGTTAGGACACAATGTTAGACGTGATTTATATATTGTTTGTGCAAGTGTGTATGTGTGTGTTTACCTGGCGTAGTGTGGTATGGGTAAAGTAATTCTGCCCCACTTGTTGTAAGTATCTGACACCAGCAGCCTCTGCAGTGTGTAAGAAGAACAGTCTGGACTAGTGGGTAAACAATCCCTGACCAGTGGCAGCCACGTGAGACCCAGATCCAGAGAGTACTCGAGCTCCACCGCTGCAGACACACACACACACACACACACACACACACACACACACACACACACACACACACACACACACACACACACACACACACACACACACACACACACACACACACACACACACACACACACACACACACATACACGTCAGAGCAAAGCCTTCATGACAAACACAGAGCGGATCGCTGGGGCAGTGTTACTTTGAAAAAGTAATCTGATTACTGATTACTCCTTTAAAAAGTTACTAAGTTACTTTACAGATTACTTGATTTTAAAAGTAACTAAGTAAGATTACAAGTTACTTTATTAATTATGAATTAATTATTGCCGCCTCAACACAGAAATGACGACCGCTTTTGCCAACACTCAGTTTAGTGGAAGTGCATTTTTAACACTAACGTCAACAATCAATGTATCTCCGGACATTTTAAGTAAAATTTAAAAAAATATTTCCTGAAAAAATACTCTCCCCGAAATGCAAAAAGAAAGCAAAAATATTTATTTTTTATTTTTTACTAAGGAAAATGACTAAAATAGTAACTCACAGTGACTTGGATAAGTTACTTTAATCTGATTACTGCTTTGAAAATAGTAACACGTTAGATTACACATTAGTGGAAAAAAGTAGTCAGATTAGAGTAGCGGGACCCACTTATATTAGGTGGCCTTTAGTACTATGTACTAATATTGTAATTAATCATTTGATACAATGCACTTATTGTGTGCATACATGTTTTTACATTGTACTTAAATTTGAAAAAATGCCTGCATGTAATTACGTCTGCTATTAATTTCTGTAGTAATTTCTGTGTAATTAACTTCCCTTACACCTAAACCTACCCTTAAACTTACCCATACACCACACCTGTCCCTTACTCTACCCGTATCCCACCTCGATTTTAGCAAAGGGGTTTAGCAATACAATTTGAACACAGTAAGTACATTGTATTTATTTTTTTTTGATGTAAGTACATAGTACTTAAGGCCACCTAATATAAAGTGGGGCTGAGTAACGTGTTACTGGCATCACTGCGCTGCATGCAAAAAATGCCTTTCTTACTCAGTATTTTTGTCTTGTTTCTAGTCCAAACATCTAAAAGTTCTTAAAACAAGAAGTATTTACTAGACAAGCAAAAGTAATTGTCTTGTTTTAGGAAAAATAACTTTAAAAAAAAAGAGTTTCTGCTTAAAATAAGATAAATAATCTGCCAATGGGGAGAGAAAAATAATTCTAATTCAAACAGAAAACCAGATTATTTTTCTTACCCCATTGGCAGATTATTTAGTCTATTTTAAGCAAAAACTCTCTTCATTTTGAGTTATTTTTTCCCAAAATAAGACAATAATTTGTACTTGTCTAGTAGATGTCTCTTAATGCGAGAATTTGTAGATATTTTGACTAGAAATAAGACAAAAATACTAAGTAAGAAAAGCATTTTTTGCAGTGTGGGGTCGGTGACCTACTGTAGCAGGACGAGGTGACGGAGCAGGAGGCCGAGAACTCAAACTGGATGAAGGCATCGGGGCTCAGACTGATGTCGGTGGTGATGCCGTAGCGTGTGTTTGATTTCTCGATGAAGGCGAAAGCTTCTCCGTCCGATCCGCACACAGGCATCCTCGTCCCCCCGGGGTGAAGAAGCCACGAGCGGCCGTTTGTGGAGGAGAAGTCATCCTCCAGCGGCCCCCAACCACTGGCACTGCCGCCCACCACCAGCTGCACACACACACACACACACACACCGTCATCCAGAGACCAATCATCAGACACACACACACACACACACCGCCATCCAGAGACCGATCGTCAGACACACACACATACACACACACACCGTCATCAGACACACACACACAAACACCGTCATCCAGAGACCGATCGTCAGACACACACACATACATACACACCGTCATGAAGAGACCGATCATCAGAAACACACACACACACACACACACACACACACACACACACACACACACACACACACACACACACACACACACACACACACACACACACACACACACACACACACAGTGTGTAATGGATTAAAATGAGTAAGCTGCTTGTTGGCCTGAATGCCTTAGCAATATTTAATGAGGTATTAATGTGTGTATCACAGTATTATCTTGGCTCTTTACTTTATCAATGACCCAGGGGCTGTGGAAGTGTCCGTTCTCCGACGGCTGCCACCAGCGCAGGCGTGAGGCTGAGGTTCGCGCTCTCAGAGGGATCTCCAGGGCCACCAGATGAGCCTGATTACTGCTGTTGCTGTACAGGAACTCCTGAAGCAGAGCCCAGTTCAGGCCTCCATCCACAGAGAACTGCAGGAGCACTGGCTGGGAGCGTGGATCCGGGGCCGCTTTCCCACAGCCCAGCCTCAGGAAGAACTGGATAAACCTGACACACATTTGAATATTAAAGGCTTACTTAAGCGATTAGCATATGGCTGGAGTATATTCAAATGATTTCCTCCACATTTTTCAGGGTGAATCTCGTGTTTGTGGAATACCTGGCATTAGACAGGTCCAGGTCCAGAGTCTCCAGCATCCGCAAGCCGTCCTCGCTGAAGAACAGGTGGTTCCCGCTCGTGGTGATGCCACACTTCCTGGAAGGTTTTCCTCCACTCATCAACTTGAAATGTTCAGACTCCAAAACTCCACCTGTGTGACAATACAGATACACCGATCAGGTGAAGTGAATAACACTGAGGATCTCTTCATCACGGCTCCTGTTAGTGGGTGGGATATATTAGGCAGCAAGTGAACATGTTGTCCTCAGAGTTGATGTGTGTGAAGCAGGAGAAATGGGCAAGCGTAAGGATTTGAGCGAGTTTGGCCAGATTGTGACGGCTAGACGACTGGGTCAGAGCATCTCCAAAACTGCAGCTCTTGTGGGCTGTTCCCGGTCTGCAGAGGTCCGTATCTATTATATAATTTTTCTTATCTAGTAAATGCATCTTGATTTAAGAATTGTCAGATATTTGGACTTGAAACAAGACAAAAATACTAAATAAGAAGAGCAGTTTTTGCAGTGTTGCTATTAAATACAAACAAGTCCAGCTCATGCAAGAAAAGTTAACATAATGAATTACTTTCTATAAAAAAGTATTTAAGTAACGGAATTAGTTAGTTTATTAGGGAGTAACACAATATCGTAACGCATTACTTTTTAAAGTAACCTCCCAAAACGAATTTTGATTTTGCAAGCATTTAATTGCATTACTCACCTAACCACAGCCAATAACATACTGTACATCTGTTTGCTTCTGTACCTTCAAAATCCTCCTTCAGGAAATCTGGATTTGGCTCATCAGGACTGGAGCAGTCTGAGCCGGAGTAGCCCGGATCACAGATGCAGTGTGTGCCGCGGACACACACACCGTGACCGTTACACATGTTCTGGCACTGAGGGCCGATGTACACACTGTCCAGGGCCCATGTGGGCGGAGCCGCACCGCTGGAGTAAAAGCCTTGGAACCAGCGGAACCGCACGGACCTGCAGAACACACACACACAGTTACACACTGAACACACACAACCGTCAAAACAAACAGCGGTTCTCTCAAGTAAATGAACAAACCCTCTTCCAGTAACGTTTTGAAATCGGCCCATTACTATATAAGTCGTTATTTAGTTCATTCTATGACTGTAGAGCCGCTGTAGTGAGATGGGCTTTGTAACGACGTCTTTAGTGCCTTTATGGGTCTTGAGAGAGGAAATGACATTGGTGTCAATGAAGGCCTTTCTGAGCCATCGGATTTCAACAAGGAGGAATTAATCACACAATTTACATTTCTGGCTAACTCAATGTTAGCAGAACAATCTTAGGATGTAATGTTGTTATGCAGCTGTGTCCATCTCACTCACCCGCACAGCCTGAGTTTGCCGAAGTGGATCATCTCTCTCCTCCAGCCCTGTGTGGTTCCAGGATAGTAGATGCTGGCTGGATGGAGTTCGGTGGAGCAGAGCGAGCTGAGCCGTGGGCCGCCAGAACACAGAGGAACCAGCAGATGCCACGTGGCTCCGAAGTCCCGAGAAAACTCCAGACGCACAGGGTTCAGCGAAGAGCTTTCAGATGTGCAGCCAACATTGATCTAGAACAGGAATCAGTTAATGATCAAGACCAAGACTGACCGCAGAGAGATGATAAAACAATCAAAACCTTTACAGTCACGGCACTGCAAAAAATGCTCTTCTCATTTAGTATTTTTTTCTTGTTTCCAGTCCAAATATCTAAATATTCTTAAATCAAGATGCATTTACTAGATCAGTAAAATGACATAAGATATTTTTGCTTGTTTTCTGGGGGAAAATATCAAAATGAAGTGAGTTTTTGCTTTAAAAAAGCTAAATGATCTGCCAATGGGATGAGAAAAAACAAGAAACAAGATTTCAATCAGAAATTAGATTATTTCTCTCACCCCATTGGCAGATCATTTTGCCTGTTTTAAGCAAAATCTCATTTCATTTAGATTTTATTTTCAACAAAACAAGAACAAATATCTTTTGTCATTTTACTGATCTAGTAAATGCATATTGATTTAAGAATTGTTAGAAGAGCAGTTTGTGCTTTTCTTACTTAGTATTTTTGTCTTGTTTCTAGTCAAAATATAAAACTTCTTACATTAAGAAACATTTACTAGACAAACAAAACATTTTGTCTTGTTTTGTGGGAAAATAACTCAAAATGAAGTGATCTTTTGCCTAAAATAAGCTAAACAATCCGTCAATGGGGTAAGAAAAATGTTTTTTCCTGTTTGAATTAAGATTCTTACCCCATTGGCAGATTATTTAGATTATTTTAGGCAAAAGATCACTTCATTTTGAGTTATTTTTCCCAAAAACAAGACAAAAACTTTTTCCTGTCAAGTAAATGCCTCTTAATGTAAGATTTTTTGATATTTGCCTTTACAGTTTACTGCACTGCAAAAAAAAAAAATGCTCTTCTAATATTTGGATATTAAAAACAGGACAAAAATACTAAGGAAGAAAAGCATTTTGTTGCAGTGTACTGGGATAGTTCTTTGATCTTCAGAACACAAACTAAGATAATTTTAACAAAATCTGAGAGATTTCTGTCCCTCCATTTAAAGTCCATTCACCTGAAACTCTGACACTTCAAAACATTCATAAAGAGATCATAAATCAGCGAACGTATGGAGAGCTCATCAAATATGGTAAACAGAAGCTCAGATGTGCCACATGACGCGCAAGAACGAAACTCATTGGTTCTCGTGCTTGAGCTTCCGTTTACCATATTTGATGAGCTCTGTGTTCACTGATTAAAGTGAATAAAAGCCTGAATTCAATCTGTTGATCATATATAGTGATCAAGACTCTTCAGAAGACTTGGATCAAACCACTCGATTCATTCACTACTAAACATGCTGTTCTTCCTCAGTGTTTCTTTCTTGTTTTCCAGCTCAAATATCTGAACATACAGCTATTTGATACATTTACTGGAGAAGCAAAATCACTGAAGATATTAAGTCTTGTTCAATGGAAAAAAATAATCAAAATGAAGTAAGTTTTTGCTTAAAAAAGCACAAATATCTGCCAGTGGAGTCAGAAACATAAACTGACTTCAAAGGGAAAATAAGAATATTTTTCTGACTCCATTGGCAGATATTTGTTCTTGTTTTAAGCTTAAACTCACTTCATTTGGACATATTTTTCAGAAAACAAGACCTAATGTCTGCAGTAAATGTATCTTGATTCATGAATGTAAAGATATTTGTACAGGAAATATGGATTTATTTTACGATTATGAACATTTGTAGCAAGTTTTGAGTGAATAGACTTTCAATGGAGGAACAGAAATCTCTCAGGTGAAAGTGGAATGAAAGTCTTATGGGTTTGGAACAAGTAAATTATGACAGAATTGTTTAAACTTTCATTTTTGGGTGAACTATCTCTTTAAGAAAGGGGCTTTTGAAATGGCAGTGTTTCTCACAAAGCCCTACCTCAAACTGGATGACGGTGTTCTCGTTGACGTCAATGTCTCTGGTGGTAATAGAGTGTTCGCCCAACTCACTGGCCAGAAACACCATGGCGGAGTCTTCCTCCCTGAAACACAGAGAAAACACATGACCCAGAGGACGCTCAGAGGCTTAGCTAGCAGGATCCTGTGGTTTTTGAGTTGGTTTTGCTCAGAGTCAGTGTGTATTGAGACTGTGGTTGATCTCCTTGAGGGCGTTTTACACGGCATGCTGATGTGAGGCAAACCTGAGTGAGATACTCACAGTCCTCCTCTCTGATACGGGCAGTAGAATCCAGTGTTT
This sequence comes from Pseudorasbora parva, assembly GCF_024679245.1. Lineage (NCBI taxonomy): Eukaryota > Metazoa > Chordata > Actinopteri > Cypriniformes > Gobionidae > Pseudorasbora > Pseudorasbora parva. Next base: position 723,163 of record NC_090187.1, on the reverse strand, counting down.
CCTCCAGGATAAAACAGCCAGTTCGCCTCCTGCGGCCCAGCCTCAAAGCTCTCCAATATAACCGGCAGACTACTGACACTGTTGCCATCTATGATCAGGTCATCGATCACCCACACCTCCTCCTTCTTACCTGAAGCAACCAGACAGCCAACACATCTATGCATAAAAACCTGTTTCGCAATGTGATTGTTCTCGTGATTACATTATTTAAAAGGTTATGTTTGTACATTATTTCTACTCACATTATAACATTCTTTAAAGGGTATTCCATTTTAAGTATAAACCCAATTCCAAAAAAGTTGTGCCAAGGCCATGTCTCCCCCTGTGTGTCATCCCCTCTTCTTTTTATATAAGTCTGCAAATGTCTGGGGACTGAGGAGACGAGCTGCTCAAGTTTAGGAATAGGAATGTTGTCCCATTCTTGTCTAATACAGGCTTCTAGTTGCTCAACTGTCTTAGGTCTTCTTTATCGCATCTTTCTCTATATGATGCGCCAAATGTTTTCTAATGGTGAAAGATCTGGACTGCAGGCTGGCCACTGCAGTACCGGATCCTTCTTCTGCGCAGCCATGATGCTGTAATTGATGCAGTGTGTGCTCTGGCATTGTCATGCTGGAGAATGCAAGGTCTTCCCTGAAAGAGACGACGTCTGGATGAGAGCATATGTTGTTCTAGAACTTGGATAGACCTTTCAGCATTGATGGTGCCTTTCCAGATGTGTAATCTGCCCGTGCCACACACTCTCATGAACCCCATACCATCAGAGATCAGCTTTTGAACTGAGCGCTGAGAACAGCTTGGGTTGTCCTTGTCCTCTTTATTCCGGATGACATGGCGTCCCAGTTTTCCAAAAAGAACTTCAAATTTTGATTCATCTGACCACAGAACAGTTTTCCACTTTGCCACAGTCCATTTTAAATGAGCCTTTGCCCAGACAAAACGATATGGCTTCTTTTTTGACTCATGGAGTTTTATCCGGCGACGGCGAATGACACGGTGGATTGTGTTCACCAATGTTTTCTGGAAGTATTCCTGTACCCATGTTGTGATCTCTATTACAGTATCATTCCTGTATGTGATGCAGTACCGTCTAAGAGCTGAAGATCACGGGCATCCAGTTTGGTTTTAACCCTTGACCCTTACGCACAGAGATTGCTCCAGATTCTCTGAATCTTTGGATGATATTATGCTCTGGAGATGATGATAACTTCAAACTCTTTGCAGTGTTTCTCAGAGAAACTCCTTTCTGATATTGCTCCACTATTGTTCGCCGCAGCATTGGGGGAATTGGTGATCCTCTGCCCATCTTGCCTTCTGAGAGACAGTGCCACTCTGAGAGGCTCTTTTTATACCCAATCATGTTGCCAATTGACCTAATAAGTTGCTATTTTGTCCAGCTGCTCCTTATATGTACATTTAACTTTTCCGGCCTCTTATTGCTACCTGTCCCAACTTTTTTAGCTCTCATGAAATCCAAAATTAGACAATATTTGGCATGACATTTCATGTCTCAATTTGACATGTTATCTATATTCTATTGTGAGCCAAATTTCATGAGGGTTCATGAAATTTGTAAATTATTGCATTCCTTTTTATTCACAATTTATACAGTGTCCCAACTTTTTTAGAATCGGGTTTGTATTTCAAGAAGGTTAATGATGACATTCATTAAGTACAAATAACATTGTAAGAATGTTTGGAATGTTGTTCTCAGAACTTTGTCTCTTAACTTAATAAAAATGTTCATCAAGTAAAGTTTTTCTGTCTTGTTTTCCACCTTAAATCTCTAAAAATTCTTAAAATAGAGACAAGCAAAATGATTGAAGATATTGAGTCTTGCTTAATGAAAAATATGTCCTAATGAAGTGAGTTCAAGCTTAAAACAAGAACAAATATCTGCCAATGGAGTCAGAAAAATTATCTTATTTTCCCTTTGAATTCATAATATTTTTTGACTTCCTCTTGTTTTAAGTTTAAACTCACTTAATCTCACTTTATCTTTATTAACAGGATATTTCCCAAACACGCTGGAAGCACCAATATCAACATGCTGCTCCAGCCGACCAATCAGAGCACTTTTTAGAAGGAGGGGCTTTATAGAGACAGGAAGCAGAGAGTTACTGACAGACTGGGAAGAGAGGAGCCCCAACAATGGAGAATATGTGGAAATAATCAACACTCAAGCAGAAAACCTGCTCTAGTAGAACCCAAACACAACAGCAAGACTTGAGGATGGGCAGAATAGGTCCTGTTTAAAGTAATAGTAGCACACTACTCTTTTGTGTTATGAAATAACTCATCTCCATATGCACCATGTGATAGTGTCAATCAACAGTAGGGGGTGTGTCCACTCATGTTGGGGGAGGAGAGAGAGTGAGCCAATCAGCAGTAGGGGCCATGTCCACTCATGATGGGAGAGAAGAACCTGTTCTCTTAGAGCTCAAAAACAACTTCAAGGCTTAGAACATTAGTGTGCTTCTTTTACTTTAAACAGGACCAATTGTGCCCTTCTTCAGTGTTCAGGGCACTATTCAATCTCCACATGGCATGTGTGATTGTGTGAGGCGTATGTGGGTCAGTTTGCGTGACCGTAACTTTCTTACCACTGTTGTACGGCTGCCACAACCGAAACCGTGTGGCGTTGGTCTGCGCACTGGGAGGCAAAGACATGTGAACGAAAAGCGTGTCTGTGGAAGTGGGGAAGTAAAACTCGTCTATAAGCAGCCAGCTGATCCCTCCATTCACCGAATACTGCAGCAGCACGGAGTGAGAGCGCTCGGGCACGCCTGCACACACGCACACACACACACACACACACACAACATGTGTTTACAGCCGACAGAAGACCAGGAGACAACCTGGAGACTGAAAACGCTTAACACTAGACCCACCTTTTGTTATGAACTTGAATGAAAATTGGATATACATGGTGTTTGTGCAGTCAAGATCTGTTGAAACCAACATACGCAGTCCCTCCTGCAGAGAACAGGACAGTCATCCCGAGCAAACACACTGATTTATGGACAATAGCTGAAAGAACTTTGTTTGTAGAACCCAGAGCAGTATTTCACACTATACTCACGCCTTTGAAGATAAGGGCCGTTCCTGATTTCAGAGGCTCTCCGCTCAGCGTGCCTCGCTCTGCCCCATACACCTCCGGCCAGATCTCCGGCTTCAGGTTCTCATTGAAATCTTCCTTTAGAACAGACGGCAGAGCGACCAGAGGCACACAATGAGGCCCTCCGAAGCCCCTGTCACAGCTGCGTGAGAGAGAAAAGCCATGTAAGCACAGGATCTCTGCGGAACCTTCGAGTTTATCAAGAGAGATCTGGTGTTGAGACTCACATGCAGTGTCCGCTGTCACACAGGCCATGTCCAGAGCACATCCACGGACATCCGGGAGTCAGCAGAACATTGTCCAACATCCAGCCATCAGCTCCAGGAGCAAACACCGGCTGAATCCAGCGGAACCTTGTTCTAGGTGAACTACACGAACCAGGAAAAAAGGTGCAGTGTTGACTGTAAATGTGAATTTGCCTTATATTTGATGAAGTTTAGATCATTGTTATTTTCCTGCTTATTACTGTAAACCCAGAAAGGAAAATATATTATGAAAACTTTTCTTGAATGTTCTCTGAGCATTACTCTAGAGTGTTCACTGAGCATTACTCTAGAGTGTTCTCTGAGCATTACTCTTGAGTGTTCTCTGAGCGTTACTCTTGAGTGTTCTCTGAGCGTTACTCTTGAGTGTTCTCTGAGCGTTACTCTAAAAGTGTTCTCTGAGCGTTACTCTAGAGTGTTCTCTGAGCGTTACTCTTGAGTGTTCTCTGAGCGTTACTCTAGAGTGTTCTCTGAGCGTTACTCTAAAAGTGTTCTCTGAGCGTTACTCTAGAGTGTTCTCTGAGCGTTACTCTAGAGTGTTCTCTGAGCATTACTCTAGAGTGTTCTCTGAGCGTTACTCTAGAGTGTTCTCTGAGCGTTACTCTTGAGTGTTCTCTGAGCGTTACTCTAGAGTGTTCTCTGAGCGTTACTCTAGAGTGTTCTCTGAGCGTTACTCTAGAGTGTTCTCTGAGCGTTACTCTTGAGTGTTCTCTGAGCGTTACTCTAAAAGTGTTCTCTGAGCGTTACTCTAAAAGTGTTCTCTGAGCGTTACTCTAGAGTGTTCTCTGAGCGTTACTCTAGAGTGTTCTCTGAGCGTTACTCTAGAGTGTTCTCTGAGCGTTACTCTTGAGTGTTCTCTGAGCGTTACTCTAGAGTGTTCTCTGAGCGTTACTCTTGAGTGTTCTCTGAGCGTTACTCTAGAGTGTTCTCTGAGCGTTACTCTTGAGTGTTCTCTGAGCGTTACTCTAAAAGTGTTCTCTGAGCGTTACTCTAAAAGTGTTCTCTGAGCGTTACTCTAGAGTGTTCTCTGAGCGTTACTCTAGAGTGTTCTCTGAGCGTTACTCTTGAGTGTTCTCTGAGCGTTACTCTAGAGTGTTCTCTGAGCGTTACTCTTGAGTGTTCTCTGAGCGTTACTCTAGAGTGTTCTCTGAGCGTTACTCTAGAGTGTTCTCTGAGCGTTACTCTAGAGTGTTCTCTGAGCGTTACTCTTGAGTGTTCTCTGAGCGTTACTCTAAAAGTGTTCTCTGAGCGTTACTCTAAAAGTGTTCTCTGAGCGTTACTCTAGAGTGTTCTCTGAGCGTTACTCTAGAGTGTTCTCTGAGCGTTACTCTTGAGTGTTCTCTGAGCGTTACTCTAGAGTGTTCTCTGAGCGTTACTCTTGAGTCTTCTCTGAGCGTTACTCTTGAGTGTTCTCTGAGCGTTACTCTAGAGTGTTCTCTGAGCGTTACTCTAGAGTGTTCTCTGAGCGTTACTCTAGAGTGTTCTCTGAGTGTTACTCTAGAGTGTTCTCTGAGCGTTACTCTATAGTGTTCTCTGAGCGTTACTCTAGAATGTTCTCTGAGCGTTACTCTAGAGTGTTCTCTGAGCGTTACTCTAGAGTGTTCTCTGAGCGTTACTCTAGAGTGTTCTCTGAGCGTTACTCTAGAGTGTTCTCTGAGCGTTACTCTAGAGTGTTCTCTGAGCGTTACTCTAGAGTGTTCTCTGAGCGTTACTCTAGAGTGTTCTCTGAGCGTTACTCTAGAGTGTTCTCTGAGCGTTACTCTAGAGCGTTCTCTGAGCGTTACTCTAGAGCGTTCTCTGAGCGTTACTCTAGAGCGTTCTCTGAGCGTTACTCTAGAGAGTTCTCTGAGCGTTACTCTAGAGCGTTCTCTGAGCGTTACTCTAGAGCATTCTCTGAGTGTTACTCTAGAGTGTTCTCTGAGCGTTACTCTAGAGCGTTCTCTAAGTGTTACTCTTCAGTGTTCTCCAAGTATTACTCTTGAGTGTTCTCCGAGTATTACTCTTGAGTGTTCTCCAAGTATTACTCTTGAGTGTTCTCCGAGTATTACTCTTGAGTGTTCTCCGAGTATTACTCTTGAATGTTCTCTGAACATTACTTTTGAATGTTATCTGAACATTACTTTTTTATAAAAATATATTTTTTCTGCTAACATTTTGAGAACATTATTAAAGACCACATAATTTTGAACGAACATTTTATTAACGTTACTGGAAGAACAGTGAAGCCGCTTTGAAACAATCTCTATTGTAAAATGCGCTATAAGAAATAAAGCTTGCCTCTGTTGCTGCCACAGTTAGGGCAGTATAAATGTTTAGTGATATGAGTGAATGTGGCTGAGGTGTGTGTATAAATCATCTGTGCAGACGTGTAAGGAGTCGTACATGGCAGCGTTTGGCAGGTAGACAGTGATCCTCCTCCACTGCAGATGCTGAGGTGTGCTGTACACCGACCGCTGGCTGTATCCGGAGCAGCCGATGGCCGGAGGAACACATTCGGGCGTAACGAGAGTCCAGCGGCGGCCACAGTCTGTGGAGAACTCCAGACGGACACCATGGGCTGAAGAAGCAGCTTTACTGCAGCCCATGCTCAGGTCAAACTGTAGGAAGGAAGAGCCGGACACCTCGAAGTCCCAGCTCTCAGCATAACGCGGCCTCTCTGGTGGGACAGAGCACAGTCAGCCTCTTTCGTATCAGACACACTCTAATACACATGTGCTTTATTCGGCTCTGTGAGTGTCATTTGGTATCACTTTATTCCAATGGCCCCCTTTAGACTGTCCCCAAACAATGAACTCAACAAGCTCTCGTTACAGTATCAGTAGATATCAGTAGACTTATAGGACTGCTTATAGGTGCAGTAAGCGATTCTGAGAAACGCTGTTGAAAGTGGATGAGACCGAGCAACTCAACACACGCTAATCAGCAGTAGGGGCGTGCAACTCATGATGGGGGAGGAGAGAGACAGCCAATCAGCAGTAGGGGCGTGCAACTCATGATGGGGAGGAGAGAGAGGGCCAATCAGCAGTAGGGGGTTGCAACTCATGATGGGGGAGGAGAGGGAGCCAATCAGCAGTAGGGGGCATGCAACTAATTATGGGGGAGGAGAGAGAGGGCCAATCAGCAGTAGGGGGTGTGCAACTCATTATGGGGGAGGAGAGAGAGGGCCAATCAGCAGTAGGGGCGTGCAACTCATGATGGGGGAGGAGAGGGAGCCAATCAGCAGTAGGGGGCATGCAACTCATGATTGGGGAGGAGAGGGAGCCAATCAGCAGTAGGGGGCGTGCAACTCATTACGGGGGAGGAGAGAGAGGGCCAATCAGCAGTAGGGGGCGTGCAACTCATTATGGGGGAGGAGAGAGAAGGCCAATCGGCAGTAGGGGGCGTGCAACTCATTATGGGGGAGGGGAGAGAGGGCCAATCATCAGTAGGGGCATGCAACTCATGATGGGGGAGGAGAAAGTGGGCCAATCAGCAGTAAGGGGCGTGCAACTCATTATGGGGGAGGAGAGATAGGGCCAATCAGCAGTAGGAGGCGTGTAGCTCACGATGGGGGAGGAGAGAGCGGGCCAATCAGCAGTAAGGGGCGTGCAACTCATGATGGGGGAGGAGAGAGAGGGCCAATCAGTAGTAGGGGCGTGCAACTTATGATGGGGGAGGGGAGAGAGGGCCAATCATCAGTAGGGGCATGCAACTCATGATGGGGGAGGAGAAAGTGGGCCAATCAGCAGTAGGGGCGTGCAACTCATGATGGGGGAGGAGAGAGAGGGCCAATCAGCAGTAAGGGGCGTGTCCACTTATGGTGGAGGAGGAGAGAGAGTGAACCAGAGGGAGATGTGAAGACTGTGAAAAGAGAGAGATGGCACTACAAAAGAGAAAAGGTCACAGGAAAAAGAAGGATTATGATCAGGCAAGAAATGTATTGGTCGTTAATATTAGAAAAGCTTTCCAGCGTTAGAGAGATCTGAGCGGGAAGGCCTGAAAACGACCAGATGAAAATGTTTATTTAAATATCTGGATGATGAATGAACACTTATATCTTAATGGTAACTCACTGTCCATGAGCTCGGAGTTGAAGTTCAGCACCGAGTCTCGGCTCAGACAGTCTGCGGTCACCTCTCCGCCTACCACACGATACCAGTTGTGTCTTAAAGGAGAAGAGCCATCAAACGAGTCGAAGAATCCACTTCTAGCGCTGTCATTCATTCCGATCAGGATATTATCCAGGCCCCACTGGGCCGCGTGTTTACCTGAGACAGGACAGACAGATGACATATTTGTTAGTCTGCATCTCCACACGTTTTGTAGGTTATGAAGCAGTGCAGTATGTTTATGATCGTGTAATAGACTGTTGTTCACACTTACTGAGTGCACTAATACTACACACCACCAGAGGCGCTAGAGTGGCTTCCATTGCAATTCATGATCTCTGTCATTACTCTGCCTTGTGGATCTCTTGGATCTCATGCACAAGGATTGTAAGGAATACCTGCACGTAGGATTTATTTTACCATCATCTCCATTTTCACATCAGTGGACTATATCCTATTAGACTATTACGTTAAGTTAATCTTGAACACCGTTATTACACTGACTCTAGACTGTGTAAACCCAGCCTGATCTGCCGGCGAACACCTTCACAGATAGAGAAGTGATGGATCGATGCCTGTTAATTACGCCTCTTGTGATCTGTTTGGTTGAAGGACTATCCAATTACGTGCATTGTCATTTGAATAATGCTGGTTGATCACACCTCTTGTGCAGTAGAAAATATAGAGCAGACCCAGATCAGTTTTCAATCTTAAATTGTGCTTGATCTGGTGATAGCCAGACAAACACTGACTACATAGTAGTCTGGTTTTCTCTCACCATAGGTTTCAAAGACTGTGGGTATTTACAGTCAAGTCTGCTTACATCTACACAATTTTTCTTTCTTGTAGAGTCATTGTGTGTTTTGTTTTGAGTATCCATAGTTGGTTCATCATATATAATTAGTTTTTTGGTGTTTGTGCACTTAGATAATGTTGCAAGAACACATGTTTATTGTCTGCCTGTTTCTTGTGATTATAGTTTAGTTTATGGCTATGAAAATATAAGTTGGTGGTTCCCTTCCTTAAAATCAGACTTAAAGACTTAAAGCAGGCTTAGACTTAAAGTAGTTAAGGCCGTAATCATGGCTCACCCTGCTGCGGCTGCCACCAGCGGAACACAGTGTGTGCAGTCTTCGCTGCGGGTGGCAGCTCGATGGTGACCACCTGAGGCTCCAGGAATGAACCAAAGTCCAGCTCTCGTAACATCTGCCACTGCACGCCATTGTTTATGGAAAACTGGACAATCACTCCTGCCAAACAAATATAAGCAGAGTAAGTCATCATGGGCTGCTGAATAACTGAGGAAATTAGGAAAAAAAACACTTAAGTCTACATTCACCTTCATTTCGGGAACGGGGGCGAGTGCAGGTGGAGCCCATGTTTTTCCCTCCAATCCGAATGTAGAACTGAACCAAACTGTACAGAAGGAGAAAAGAGTAGGTTAAAAGAAGAAAAAGCTAAATGATACCGGTCTGAAGCTTTATTGTTTGAGTGTGGCCCTGACCGAGTGTTGGTGGTGTCGAGCAGCGTGGTGTGTTTGTGTATGTTGTGCAGTGTATTGCTTGAGTTGTGGCTCTGACCGAGTGTTGGTGGTGTCGAGCGGCATGGTGCGAGCCTCGCGGCGGCCCAGGCTGCTGAAGTAAAGCGCTTTGCCTTCGCTGATGGTTCCACAGCCGTCGCCGATCTGTCCTCCGCTCAGGCTCTGCCACAGTGAGCTCAGCTTTGCCTCGAAGTCCTCCAAGAGCTCAGTGGGACTCGGTGCCGACGGGACGCAGCTCGACCGATCCACCTCGACTGAAAACACACACACACACACACACACACACACACACACACACACACACACACACACACACACACACACACACACACACACACACACACACACACACACACACACACACACACACACACACAGCATCATATAGAGCAGAAGCTCCTGATCAAACAGACGACTCGGCTCGTCTAGACTAGTCGAGATCTTATTCTATAGATTGGAGTGATTTGAATCTGAAAAATAAGACTGATTATTCAAAATGCGCAGTGGTTGTGAATCATTGACATACAGATATAGGATCGACATAGACTATTTGTAAAAGTGTTGTGCCGCCTGCCTTCACACACACATGAGCTTCCCATTGTTAATCTGTGGGGTTTAATATGGAGTCGGCCCACCCTCTCTACCAGCTCCAGCTCTTCTGGGAAGGCTTTCCTCAAGGTTTAGGAGTGTGTTTATGGGGATTTTTGCCCATTCTTCTAGAAGCTCATTTGTGAGGTCAGGCACTGATGTTGGACGAGAAGGCCTGGCTCTCAGTCTCCGCTCTAATTCATCCCAAAGCTGTTCTATCGGGTTGAGCTCAGGACTCTGTGCAGGCCAGTCAAGTTCCTCCACACCAAACTCCTCATCCATGTCTTTATGGAGCGACGCTTTGTGCACTGGAGCGCAGTCATGCTAGGACAAGAAGGGGCCGTCCACAAACTGTTCCCACAAAGTTGGGAGCGTGAAATTATCTACAATTTCTTGGCGAAGCATTAAGAGTTCCTTTCACTGGAACTAAGGGGCCAAGCGCAACCCTGACCCCCTGATTTTACGTGGCCTAACACTTCGTAGCTGAGTTGCTGTTGTTCCCAATCGCTTCCACTTTGTTATCATCCCACTAACAGTTGAGCGTGGAATATTTAGTAGTGAGGAAATGTCAGGAATGGACTTATTGCACAGATGGCAACCTATCACGGTAAAACGCTTGAGTTCACTGAGCTCCTGAGAGCGACCCATTCTTTCACTAATGTGTGTAGAAGCGTCTACAGGCCGAGAGCTTGATTTATACACCTGTGGCCATGAAGAGACTGAACACCTGAAATCAGTGATTTGGAGGGGTGGCACAATACTTTTGGCAATATAGGGTACATTGATTCAGCTTCTGTGAACTACCATGTCAAGGAAAGTGTATAAGCTAGACTAGACTAGTCTCAAGATTAGATTAGTCTGAATGTGAGCGTCACCTGTGTATCCCATGTCGCAGAAGCAGACTCCTGAGATACAGTCTCCGTGACCCCCACAGTGATTGGGACAAGGCTCAGAGATGTAGACTCCATCCAGGCCGAATGCAGGGGCGTCCCGATACACACTGCTCTCCTGGAACCAGCGGAAGCGCGTCTTGCTGAAAACCACACAGGAATGTAGAGAGAAGTTCATGAAAACTGAGGCTAGAACTATCAATCCTTGCACTGTAAACGATGTTATCCTGGCTTAGTGTTCCAGAGGTGGTCAGTAACTCAGCACATTTACTCGAGTACTGTACTTAAGTTTAACTTTTTGAGTATCAATACTTTACTATTTTTTCTGGAAACTTATGACTTTAACTTCACTACATTTGAAAGACAAATATCGTACTTTTTACTCCACTACATTTTTATCAAGGTCCTCGAAGTCGAAAGTCATTTCTGTCGCAGCTTTGAAAGTCAGTGGATGATTTTTTTTCTTCTTAATTTAAAAAAAAAAAAGATATATATATATTTGCAGACAGCCTATCAGTAATCACTCTTGTAGAGTCATGCAAAGTTTCCCAACAGTTTTTGAACACTGATCCTTATTTAGAAAAATGGAAGAATACGGTTCCTCGGCACAGTGTGTGCAATCATGGCCATATTTAAAAATTATGTTTAATTAGTTTTCTGAAAAAAATAAAGATAAGTTTAGTTGGCATCCACTATGCATGTCTGATAAAATGTTCAAAAATGTAATTGTCTGGGAGAAAAAGAAGAGTAAAGAGTTGTGAGAATATCAGATGTGTATCAGTGTATTGGATCCGTGCATCCGGCCTTAAAGTGACAGCAGCTTTGTAACTTTTCTACAAGTATTTAAATTAGTTTAAGTATGCTAGTATGTCGGATGGTGCATCATTGACTGGTTTAAACCATCATAATGTGCATAATGTACAACAAAAATAAAATAATGCATTGACATAAAAAAAGGAAATTTACTTTTGATGCGCAAGTACTTTTAAAAACAAATACTTCTGTACTTTTACTTGAAGGTAGGGTAGGTAAGAATTGGTTAAAACATTTTTTTTCCAAATTTGTAACAAATATATCAATACGTAACTCAAATGTAAGTACTCTGAAAAATAAAGTTTGAAAACTGAGTGTCTGTAGACCTCTCAGGACTGTTTTAAAGACAGCTCATTATTTCCATTCACTCCACCTTCTCCCTTCTGGGCTCTTTCCAAAGCCACGCCCCCAAAATACACAAACGCGCTTCACCGACCAATCAGCAGGAAGACGCATTATTGACCCGAGATGTGACATCATGTCAGAATCACATGTAATTAAACATCTTAACTTTATCAGGATGAATATAAACAGATAAGATGTCTTTTAGTCCTCACTATCAATCTAGAATACCGATACTGGTAAAGTTTAAAATATATTTGTGTTTAATTCGGTAACAAGCTAGTTATATTTATAAGGCCAAGCTAAACACGGGTAGCATTGATACATGTTCTTCCAATAACATCAGTTATACTGTGATGAAGAGGAATTTAGTGTAAGATTCATAACATATACTGTGTTTAGCATGTAAGAGTTTCCATGATGAACGCATTGTTGATTAGCAGTAGCTAAAACTAATTTAGTTCTAGAAAAAGTTCCTGGATGTGTTGTGCTAGCTTTTACACATGCATTTTGTTATCTAAAATTTAATTTTGTGAAATTCAACACGACAGCGATCAACCTGGGCTAAACATATTTAGTATTTATCATCTCTACTAATGGCTAAGTGTATAATATTGTAAGTTTATGCTCAGTAATGTAATGTTAGCTATATTAGGCAGCTTCATGTGCTAGTGATACATAAACATAAACCAAAAAGATGTATAATCAAAATGAAAGATTACCTGTCCAGCAGAAATACAGCCATCAAGTAGTCGTTATTCAGGTCCCTCAGTTCGCCATCGTTGGAAAGCCATGCCGATATTTACTCGCGTTTGATTTCTTTGTTCATCCAAAGACTTCTTGTGCATTGCCTTTTCTCGTACTGTCTTCCTTTCATTGTTTGCCTTCGCTGACTGCAAAACCCGGCACTGTGAATTTTGAATGCTCTTTCTCTGCCATTATTTTGCCTAGGTTTCAAGCCAAATCAAACGGGTGCGCGCACGTGGGCGGATCCTGTAGCGAAAGCGGTGGTTGCCATGGTAGCGAGAGAGTAACAGTCACCCAAGCCAATCACTTGATTCGTCCCGAACGAAAATAATGAGCGGTGTTTATTGCAGATTAAAAAGTCTAGAGTCACTCGATTTTTACACTCTCCTTTTCAGAGTACTTACATTTTAATTATGTATTGACAAATAAAAAAAGTTTAAACAAATTTGGACAGTGTTTTAGATCAGTCCTACCTACCCTACCTTTAAGTAAAAATCATTTTTTTTAAACTTTCATTTAATATTTGACCAGTAGTACTTTTACTTTTACTCAAGTAATAGAGTACTTTGTCCACCTCTGGTATTTTGGTCTTGTTTTCTATCAAAAATATGGAAGATTGGGAACAATCCCAGTCCAGTTACCTGGCAGCCACGTTTCGTGGTAGAACGACAGTGATCCTGGTCCAGCGCTCGTAGTCTCCTGTGTTGTAAACAGTGGGTTCTCTGAGTTCCCGACCGCTGCCCTCGCAGCTGGATGCCCCAGGGGATGCTGGGTAACAGCCCTCGTGCACCAGAGCCCATGTGCGGCCCGCGTCATGAGAATACTGGAGCAGAACTGGCGCCGACGCACTGAAGGCCGACTCACAGCCGATGTTAAGCTGAAGGAGAAGCACAGCACAGCAGACATTATACCAACATTAATGATGGCGTGGGTTTAAGCGTCTTAATCTCAGCAGAAAACAGCATGCTCCACATGAACAACACCAACCAAACTCTTCCAGTCTCAGAGACGACTAGAGTGAGTGACGACGGGGCTAAGAGATGCTGTTCAGCCAATCAGAACCAGAGGATGGCATTATGCAAATTAGTTACAAACCTGTGCAGGTTCAGGAAGTGAGACTAAATTACTGACAACTCTTTCTTTTAGGAGATAATAACTCCATTTATCTGTGCTTTGTGGAAGGGCCGGCTCGCGGCATAGGCAGAATAGGCAAATTCTAGGGGCGCCACTCGTCAATAGGGGTGCTAAAATTAGGGATTTTTCCAGTTTTATTACTGGTACTATTTTATTAATATTCATTTGAAATATTACCCAAATAAACAGTTTAACGTAGGGAATGTGTTGTCTCGCATCGCCTCTCGCGCATCTAATGTAGCCAGGATTGCTTTCGTTTTTTTAATGTGTTTGGTTGCTCACACCAGACAGTGAAAGTTGCCTGATTATTTATGCCGGATGGCCGAATTCACAGTGTCAAAAAGACAGAAGCCCTCTGATGCAGGGTAGATAAGGAATAAGGGGATAAAGACAGAGGTAAAGTGATGAATGAACAGTTTATTTAATTGCATAGTAAAATACGAATGTTTGTAGTTATTTTTACCTTAAACTTTGCAGCTGTTCTGGGTGTGATTTTGTAATCAAAAATTCATGTCAGTTATCATTTTTTTAATAGCCTAATGTTTTTACTGTTGTGCAATTTCAAGGGGATATATGGCACTTTTAAAATGTATTTTCCGAAATTAGTAATGATCTTTATATACAGGCTTATTTAAAATAGCAACAAAAAATTGTAAAATGCACATTAAATATGCAAATTTCTCATGTGCATAGTTTAGTGGGAGATTGCTGCCATCTATTGGAAAACAAATACTTTAGCAATTTCTCAATGAACAGTTTGTGCACTAATGTTAGATGCATTTGCTCTTGGTATTTGCGTATAGGCTGTAATATATATATACACACCCTTTAGGAACACAATGATGGGGTAGAATAGACTGGATTCATGGTACAATTTTTAAAACACAACCAACATATGAAACAACAGCATGCATTACAAAAATAAAACAGTCCCAGTGTCTCCACAACTTGGACTTATAACATGTAATGTTAGTGCTAAACCTTAATGCAAGGTGCACCAAGTAAAATCTTGCCTAGGCCAGCAAATTGGTCAGGGCCGGCCCTGCTTTGTGAGTGTGTGAGTGTCTGAGTGTGTAAAAGAAGAATTCCTGCACGTAGCCTTACATCAGTACCTTGAACTGCAGTGTGTATCCAGGACGGAGAGACAGGTCTCGGGTCACGGCCATCCGGTCCCCATCCGATCGGCCGAACACAATGGCAGACGGCGTGGGAGAGCAGAAGCTGCCATTACGGTCCTTGTCCATTCCTTCATTTCCCAGCATCAGCCACACACTCATCTGGTTCAGCGGATGATCAAAAGCCGGCTTCTCGTAGATGTTCTGCAGCAGAGGTGGACAAAGTGCACAACTTCGTTACTGGAGTAAAAGTAAAAGTACAGAAGTATTTGTTCAAGAAAGTACTTAAGTATTAAAAGTAAATTTTCTTTATGTCAACGCATTCTTTTATTATAGTTGTATAAATGCACATTATGCCATCATGGTTTAAGCCAGTCAGTGACGCTCCATCTGACACACTAGCAGACGACTAACTTAAACTCATTTAAATACTTGTAGAAAAGTTACAAAGCTGCTGTCACTTTAAGGCCGAATGCACGGATCCAATACACTGATACACATCTGATATTCTCCCAGCTGTTACTCTTCTCTTTCTCCTCTTATTTACATTTTTTAACATTTTATGAGACATGCATCAAGTGTACAAGCCAAATGAACTAATCTTTTCAGAAAACTTAAACATACTTTCTAAGTATTGCCATGAGTGCACACACTGTGCCAAGGAACCGTCTTCTTCCATTTTGCGATAAACTGATAATTGTTCAAAAAATGTTGGGAAACTTCACGAGACTCTACAAGAGTGATTCCTGAAAGGCTTTCTGCAAAAACCCAAACACCTTTTAAAGAAGAAAAAAATCATCACTGACTTTCAAAGCTGCGACAGAAACGACTTTCGACTTCGAGGACCTTGATAGAAATGTAGTGGAGTAAAAAGGATGATATTTGTCTTTCAGATGGAGTGAAGTTAAAGTACAGATACTCAAAAAGTGAACTTAAGTACAGTACTCGAGTAAATGAGCTGAGTTACTGTCCAGCTCTGTTCAGCAGGGAGACAGCCCAGTTTCTCTCTCATCCCTTTAATGCTGCAGTAGAATCGGTCCCTGGGGAGACTCACCTGAGGAAGCGTGGGGTCGGCCATCGGGATGACATGCTTCTCTCGCTCCGACAGAATAATCACGTCATCGATGGCCCACTGATCGTAGCCCGAGCCGGAGTGCAGCGGCTGCCACCAGCGGAAGCGCGTGCAGGGCGTTTTAGAGGCCAGGGGAAGCTCATAATGAACAAACCTGTGGACAAAGCCACAAACACTCATATTACACTCCTATAAAGATGCTAATTCACAGTACAATGACTTTATACGCTAGAAAAAATGCTCTTCTTACTCAGTAATTTTGTCTCGTTTCCAGTCTAAATATCTAACAATTCTTAAATCAAGATGCATTTACTAGATCAGTAAAACGACATAAGATATTTTTTCTTGTTTTAAAAAAATAAATAAATCAAAATGAGTTTTTCTTAAAACAGGCAAAATGATCTGCCTGTCTTATAATCTTGTTTCTGATTGGAATCTTGTTTCTTGTTTGGTCCCAAACAGAAATTAGATTATTTTTCTCATCCCATTGGCAGATCATTTTGCTAGTTTTAAGAAAAAACTCGCTACATTTTGATTTTACTTTCAACAAACAAGAAAAAAATATGTTGTTTTACTTATATAGTAAATGCATCATGATTTAAGAATATTTAGATATTTGGACTGGAAACAAGAAAAAAATACTAAATAAGAAGAGCATTTTTGCAGTGTACTCTTTATTCTAGAACTATATTAGCAGTTTAGATCAAATAACTAGTTGCTGTATTTTCATAATTTTTAGGGCCGGTCACACAGAACACATTATCATATTCCACTTAGAGGAGTTATATTAGAGTAAAAAAGCTTAAATAAACAGATCATTGTTTTTGAACTCCCCACCACTTTTTAAAACAAAGTAACCATCAGTGTTGCCACAGTAACTTTGAAAAATTAATCTGATTACTGATTACTCCTTTAAAAAGTAACTTAGTTACTTTACAGATTACTTGATTTTAAAAGTAACTAAGTAAGATTACAAGTTACTTTATTTATCCGACACCAGCCCTGCCGCCTCAACACAGAAATGACGACCGCTTTCGCCAACACTCACTTTGGTGGAACAGTAATGTCAGCAATGTATCTCCTGACATTTTAAGTTGAAATTAAAAAATATTTCCTGAAAATATACTCTCCCCGAGAAACAAGAAGAAAGTAAAAATATATATTTTAAATTTTTACTAAGGAAAATTACTAAAACAGTAACTCATAGTGACTTGGATAAGTTACTTAAATCTGATTACTTCTTTGTAAATTGTAATGCGTTAGATTACTCGTTACTGGAAAAAAGTAGTCAGATTAGAGTAACGTGTTACTGGCATCACTGGTAACCACCATGTGTCCCAGTGAATTATTTAGACTGCAGTGTTTGTAGGATGTTTCCTGGCACAGTTGTGTGTGAATGCATCTATTGATGCCCGTTTTTCTCACCGTGGTCTGGTGAAGTCAGTGAAGTACATCTCTGCGATCAGACCCCAGCTGATGCCGCCATCGTTGCTGAACTGCAGCAGAAGCCCCTCCTCCCTGCTGTCTGCCTGATTGCACTCCACTCCGTCTCCGCCCATCCGCAGGTAAAACTGCACAAACTCCGCCCACTCCGTGTCCAAGTCCCAGCTGACCAGCTGCCGCAGCCCAGCCTGACGACACCAGCACAAAAACATCACTTATACATAGTTTATAGAAACTTTTCTGAAACGTTTCAGTTGGATGTTTGTCGAACGTTTTTTAAATGTTGCTACTTGTTTTCAGAATATTCAGAGAACATTCAAAAATAACATTCCCATAATGTTTGAAGACTGATACAATGGAATAAAATGCAGTATCTCTAACTAAAATAACACTGCTTTATACAGCTCTAATGCACTGAATCGTGAATCTGTAACCTTTTGGTTTGTTCCTTCATTATTTAGTTTATGTCTTATTGATGTAATCATTTTGATCTTTTCAGTTGACTAACCTATTTTGGGTCCACACATTTCTTCATGTTTAAATATGCTCTACTGTTGTTTCCCTTTTTGGACCGAATGTTTTTTGAAGTGTATTTATTCCTTTCATTGAGACTTTCATAAACGATACAGAATTTCATTATGAAAGAAACTGAGGGACAAAACAAAAACTGCTTTAGAGTCCAGCTGTAATATTATCGATTATATCGAAGACTGTATGACGATTGCATGATGACTGTATGTCGACTGTATGATGACTGTGTGATGACTGTATGACTGATCGCACCTTACTGAAGTACAGAGAGGATCCGGAGGAAACGACGCCACAGCCCTGGTCAGGAGGCACGATATCGCCTCCGGTCACTTCCTGCCAGGCTGACATCAGGGTTTCCTGCGACTCGAAGTCTGAGAGCACACTGGAGGCCAGAGTGTTGAAGGGCTGGCAGTCTGAGCCGGTGAAGCCTTCGTCACACCTGTGAAGAGAGCAGAGCAAAGAGGACCTTCAGTAACACACGGACCGTCACCACACACGCTCCACCAAAATATCTCTAAAATAAGAAAAATGATTTTTTTTGCAGCACAACAAAGCACAGACACTCTTAAACCCAATCTTACCTCCTATTATGACTACATGATATCACAGGAACTGTAACTTCATTGTATTTTAAATATGCATTGTATAATATATGTGACCCTGGAGCACAAAACCAGTCATAATCTCATAATATTTTTTCCCAAAACAAGACAATAACTTTTGCTTGTCTAGTAAATACTAAAGGCATTTTTTGCAGTGTGTAAATGTTGTTTGTGTTTGTGTCTGACCTGCAGTGTCCGTGGTCGCACCACCCATGTCCTCGGCACATCTGTGGACATTGCTGCCCGATGTAGATGTCATCCAGAGCCCACTCGTCCTGCTCCTGATAGTAACTCTGGATCCAGCGGAAGCGTGTCGCACTCGACCTGAAAACAGCAGGAAACCAGAGTGAGACACAACAAGAAAAATCTCCTCTTCAAAAAATGCTTTTCTTACTTAGTATTTTTGTCTTGTTTCTGGTCCAAATATAATGCAATTCCTAAACAAGAAGTATTTACCAGACAAGCTAAAGTAATTGTCTTGCTTTGGGGGAAAAATAACTCAAAATTAAGAGAGTTTTTTAAAATAGGCAAAATAATCTGCCAGTGGGGTAAGAAAAATAATCTTAATTGGCAGATTATTTTGATTATTTTAAAAACTCTCTTCATTTTGAGTTATTTTTCCCCCAAAGCAAGACAATTACTTTAGCTTGTCTAGTAAATACTTCTTGTTTAGGAATTGTATGATCATTAAAATAAGAAAAAAGGTAACACCTAATTTCATTAGTCCACTTAAGACACTCTTCTAAGTTTGCAACTCCATGTCAACTCACTCTCTTTTGAGGGATCTGTACTTTACTCGAGTATCATTTTTGGGGAGTACTCATGACTTTACTCAAGTATGTTTGACAGGCAAATATTATACTCTTTACTCCATTACATTTCTATTCATAACAGTAAGTACTACTTCTAAAACAAAACAAAAAAGGTATTGGGAAAAAAAAAGAATTGTGCAGGCACCACTGTTTGGGACGGCCTATCAGCAATCAGCTTCAGCTTTCCACCAAAGTCAACTCTATGGTCAGATTTAGATAAGAGACGAAACAATGGATGAAGACCCAGCAGGGAATGTGCCAAACCCATGATGTTCTTGAGTATGCGGCATGTTTAACACAGTCAGGGTCAAATGTGGCTGCAAAACATCCATTAAATCTCTAGTTTGTCAAAGCGCTGCCATTGTGCGATCGCCTTGAGGCCCAGTGAGAAATGTTAAAAATAGCAACATGGTAAAAAGATGAAAATGACTTGATTTTACTTTAAATCCCTTTTACATTCTCCAAGGTATTAACATTTTTCATAACTCCATGGAGGACGTTTCTGTACATAAATGTAAGCACTGTGGCAGTAGTAATGCAATCTTTAGAAAATGTCCTCTTGATACTCGAGTACCTTTAAAAACAAGTACTTCAGTAATTTACTTAAGTAGACATCTGACTGTAGTATTTTTACTAGTACTTGAGTAAAATTTAGCAAGGGGTATATGTACTTTTACTCAAGTAATGAAGCTGTGTACTCTGTCCGCCTCTGCTCTCTCAAGACTACAACGGAGGCATTTCAGGGATATAAAAAACATGCATGTTTAATAATGTAATAATGAAATTCTCAGCATGTGGTTTGTGTCTCACCAGGTCTTGTAAGGCAGGGGAAGCGTGATCCGTCTCCAGTCTGTGAACTCAGATGGATGATAGACGCTGGAGGCAGTGAACTCAGAGCAGCTCGGCATGCCCGGCAGACAGGCCTACACCAACAAACCAGGAGATAAACACCTCAAACACCCAGTGCTTTCTCAAAGAATAATCCATAATCTGAGTTATAACTGTCCTCCAATCCTTACAAAAAGTGCCATGGAGGTACTAAGACTCAGTGAACACCTGTACTGTAAGCAGTGATTGTCATGGTATTTACATCATACTCCTAATCACAAAAACACAGTGACACTGGTGAATTTACACTGAAAAAAATGCTCTTCTTATTTAGTATTTTTTTGCTTCTTTCTAGTCCATATATCTAAATATTCTTAAATCAAGCTGCATTTACTAGAGAAGTCAAATGACATATTTTTCTTGTTTTCTGGGGAAAATATCAAAGTGAAGTAAGTTTTTGCTTAAAACAAGCAAAATGATCTGCCAATGGGGTGAGAAAAATAATCTTATTTCTGTTTGGGACGGAAACAAGAAACAAAAATTCAATCAGAAATAAGATTATTTTTCTCCCCCCAATGGCAGATCATTTTGCCAATCCATCTTGATTAAAGAATCTAGTCAATCCATCTTGATTTAAGAATTGATAGATATTTAGACCAGAAACAAGACAAAATTACTAAGTAAGAAGAGCTTTATTGCAGTGTGTAAGCATTGATTATCATGGTATCTACATCATACTTCAAATCACAAAAACATGGAAATACTCTGGTGAATTTAGGTCCTTTGCTTTAGAGTACATGTTGGTGTTCTCACCTCTTTGACAAGATGCCAAGTTAAGCCATGATTGGTGGAGAACTCCAGCCGAACCTGAGTGTCGATGTGCGGCGAAGGCTCCCGTCCGCAGCCCATGACCAGTGAGAATTGGATCATGTAGGACGCGCCAATCTGCATTGACTGCGTCTCCACATAGCGAATGCTGGAGGCCGAGCCGTGATCGCCTGAAAAACTGAGCAAATATATGCACTATTGAGGCTTAGACTGTCATTCCGAACCGGCTCCGAAGGGAAGAGCTTGCACTGTTTGGATATCAATGCATTATTAAAGGGTTAGTTCAGCCAAAAATGTAAATTGTGTGATTAATTCCTCCTGTGGTTGGACAGCCATCAGACCTCCGCTCATCTTCACACACAGATGAAGATATTAGTGTTGAAATCCGATGGCTCAGAAAGGCCTTCATTGACACCAATGTCATTTCCTCTCTCAAGACCCATAAAGGCACTAAAGACGTCGTTACAAAGCCCATCTCACTACAGCGGCTCTACAATAGTTTTATGAAGGGGCGAGAATAGTTTTTGTGTGCAAAAAAATTAAATAACAACTTATATAATTGATGGCCGATTTCAAAACAAAGATCCTTATGGTTTTGAATCAGTGAATCGATTCATGATTCGGATCGCCAAAGTCTAGGCCTTTCTGAGCCATCGGATTTCAACACTAATATCTTCATCTGTGTGTGAAGATGAACGGAGGTCTGACGGTTGTCCAACCACAGGAGGAATTAATCACACAATTTACATTTTTGGTTTAACTAACACTTTAATTGCAGGAATATTCTGCCGTTTTTCGCGCTGCACACAAAAGCAATTTTCCATCCCTTTGCTTGTCCATAGAAGTCAAAAGCCCTAGAGTTTTAATATAGAACACTATTGAATCTACATGAAAATAAATACTAGCTTTCTTTTAAATTTTAGGATGGGGATCCCTGATGATAATGATAACCGCCTGGCTCAAATGATTGATGCTGATTAAAGTGCAAACTAAAAGACGAGTAATGTGAATGCAGATGAATAGAGGCGGCGCGACACACATGGAGCCGTACCTGAGAGTCCAGTCGTGCTGGCAGTATGGCTGCACGTTCCCCAGATAGAAGCCCAGGCTCTGAGTCACATCTAACACATTACTGAAGTCCAGGCTGATGATGTTGAAGAGGACAGAGGTCATGCTGATCTCATCCACAGCCCAGACGTCCTGTCCGCGGCCAGAATGGTACGGCTGCCACCAGCGGAACTGGACCCCGAACTTACGGGCCCCGGGAGGAAGTTCCACAGAGACGATCCTGAGAGAACAGCTGAAGCCTCAACACACTGATCACACAACACATCTCTGACTTACACTCACCTAAAGGTTTATTAGGAACACCTGTTCAATTTCTCATTAATGCAATTATCTAATCAACCAATCCCATGGCAGTTGTTTCAATGCATTTAGGGGTGTGGTCTTGGTCAAGACAATCTCCTGAACTCCAAACTGAATGTCAGAATGGGAAAGAAAGGCGATTTGAGCAATTTTGAGCGTGGCATGGTTGTTGGTGCCAGACGGGCCGGTCTGAGTATTTCACAATCTGCTCAGTTACTGGGATTTTCACACACAACCATTTCTAGGGTTTACAAAGAATGGTGTGAAAAGGGAAAAACATCCCTGTGGGCAAAAATGCCTTGTTGATGCTCGAGGTCAGAGGAGAATGGGCCGACTGATTCAAGCTGATAGAAGAGCAACTTTGACTGAAATAACCACTCGTTACAACCGAGGTATGCAGCAAAGCATTTGTGAAGCCACAACACACACAACCTTGAGGCAGATGGGCTACACCAGCAGAAGACCCCACCGGGCACCACTCATCTCCACTACAAATAGGAAAAAGAGGCGACAATTTGCAGGAGCTCACCAAAATTGGACAGTTGAAGACTGGAAAAATGTTGCCTGGTCTGATGAGTCTCGATTTCTGTTGAGACATTCAGGTGGTAGAGTCAGAATTTGGCGTAAACAGAATGAGAACATGGATCCATCATGCCTTGTTCCCACTGTGCAGGCTGGTGGTGGTGGTGTAATGGTGTGGGGATGTTTTCTTGTCACACTTTAGGCCCCTTAGTGCCAATTGGGCATCGTTTAAATGCCTCGGCCTACCTGAGCATTGTTTCTGACCATGTCCATCCCTTTATGACCACCATGTGCCCATCCTCTGATGGCTACCTCCAGCAGGATAATGCACCATGTCACAAAAACTTGTCTTGAACATGACAATGAGTTGACTGAACTAAAAATGCCGCCACAGTCACCAGATCCCAACCCAATAGAGCATATTTGGGATGTGGTGGAACTCTCACTTTCATTAGAGTATTAGTGTACTGTTAGGGTCGGGTTAGTAGAATAAGTTGACCTGTACTTGCAGTTACTTAAAGCAGGTGGACCTTCAAAATAAAGTGTAACCCTTTTTGAAAAAGGGTTAAACACTTAATATTCAGCAATATTATTGATTGACTGCACAATCCAATTAAAATAAAACTTGAACTAGATTGGTCTGAATAATGACTGTATTGTTTTAGAGCTCATATTTGATGAAGTTTGATCAGTGATTGTTATTTTCCTGTGTTCAGTGTGACGCACCTGGGCTCGTGGAAGCCCTGATAGGCGTAATGCTGCAGCAGAGTCCAGGTGATGGCGTTATCGGAGGAGTAATGCAGGAGCACACCTTCACCTGGCTGATCAGGAGCAGGACACGAGCTGGAGGTGCTGCGGCTGCCCAGCCTGAGAGTGAACTGTAGATACCTGAGAGAGAGAGAGAGAGAGAGAGAGAGAGAGAGAGAGAGAGAGAGAGAGAGAGAGAGAGAGAGAGAGAGAGAGAGAGAGAGAGAGAGAGAGAGAGAGAGAGAGAGAGAGAGAGAGAGAGAGAGAGAGAGAGAGAGAGAGATTCTTCACATTCTACACAATCATTAATTAATATGTATACAGAACAAATCCAAAGTCTTTGCTTGCTTTGTTGACTATGAGAAGGCTTTCTTTTCGCATGATGATGTGAGGACTCTTCCTAAAACTACAGGAAAATGGGACTAAATGGAAAATATTTGATTTGATCAGCATCATGTAGAAAAACAACATGTGTTGTAAAAATAGGGAACAAACAAACAGAATTTTTCTCCCAAAACTGAGGAGTCAGACAAGGCTGTCCATTGAGCCTCACTCCATTTAACATTTATATAAATGAATTAGCCAAAGCATTAAATAACTCGACCGCCCCTGGCCCAATCCTGGCTGAATCAGAGATCAGATGTCTCGTCTTTTTAGATGATTTAGTCCTTCTGTCTAAAACTACAGAGAGGATACAACAGCTCCTCAACATCATAGAGCCATTCAGTCAGACGTGGGCTCTTAACATTAACCTTGCAAAAACTAAAACAATGATTTTTCAATATAGATCCAGGTGTGGGGAAAATAAATACATCTTCCGAGCAGGAAACCAGGTCCTCCGGCACACACATGAATACACCCCTCTAGAACTAAAACTGAGTAAAACTCAGCAGGGAACTTCAATCTGGCTGTGATTGCGCTGAAAGCAAAGCTAATGAGGGTCTTCAACATGATTCAAAATACAATTCCACATGAAATGCCAATTCACACCTGGCTAAAAATCCTAAAAGCAATAATTGAACAAATTGCACTATATGGCAGTGGGATAGAGAACCAAGAACCATACAAACACAAAACCCTAACCATATACAGGTGTGTGTGTGTGTGTGTGTGTGTGTGTGTGTGTGTGTGTGTGTGTGTGTGTGTGTGTGTGTGTGTGTGTGTGTGTGTGTGTGTGTGTGTGTGTGTGTGTGTGTGTGTGTGTGTGTGTGTGTGTGTGTGTGTGTGTGTGTACCTGGCCTGTGAGCTGTCCAGTGGAGTTGTAATGATGTGTCTTCTACTGTCTCTGTTGAACACCAGAGCTTTCCCACTGGCCAGGACTCCGCAGGCGAAGCTGACCTCTGCCCCGCGCAGTGAGGAGAAGCTGTGATAGGACGACAGCCGGACGCTGGAGAAACTCTCGGACAGAAACGCAGGGAAGGTCTGAGACGCCAGCTCACACGCAGGCCCACTGAAACCAGGATCACACCTGAAGAGAAGATAAAGAACACATCTTCCTGTAAGGAGTTTTCAAAGTAAAAGAGTGTGTGGACTGAAGCGCAGTCATACTTGCAGCCGGTGCGTGAGCAGTGTCCTCTCCCAGAGCAGAAGCGCAGACAGGACGGTCCGATATACACTGGAACACACACGACATCCAGCGTCAACAGTGTGTCAATTAAAATATCCATTAATTAAAAAAAACAATATTCTATTAATGTTACAGGAGCAATGTTTGTTCATAACAGAGTCTGCAATGTTAAAGGTACGCAACGATATAACTCGTTTTGTTGATGTCAAGAGCCCGGTTATTTTAGTGCTACTTGATCTGACGGCAGCCTTTGATACAGTGGACCACGCAATCCTTCTGTCTCGCCTTAATCACTATGTTGGCATTAAAGGGTTAGTTCACGCCATAATGAAATGTCAGTCATTAACTCCTCTCCCTAATGTCCCTCCGCACCCGTAAGACCTCCGTTCATCTTCACACACAGTTTAAGATATTTTATATTTAGCCAGAGAGTTATATAAAGCAAAAAATAAAACCGGCCTGAGGATAGAGCCTTGTGGCACTCCTCTAGAAGAGGACGAGTTCCCAATCACTACAGAAAAGTTTCTGTTGGTCAAATATGACGAGAACCACTGAATCACAGTACTAATGTTGCTCCACACCCGTAAGACCTCCGTTCATCTTTGGAACACAGATTAAGATCATTTATATTTAGTCCGAGAGCTTTTCTGTTCCTCCATTGAATGTATTTACGGTAGACAGTCCCTTCTCAGAAAGGGAATAAAAACATCATCACAGTAGTCCATATGAGACATCAGTGGGTTAATTAGAGTCTCTTGAAGCATCCAAAATACATTTGGGTCCAAAAATAACAAAAACTACGACTTTATTCAGCATTGGCTTCTCTTCCGCGTTTGTGTTCAATCCTCAAATAAAGATTTAAACGGTTATGAATCAGAGAATTGACTCATGATTCGGATCGCCAATCTCACATGATTTCCGCAGTTTGACACGCGATCTGGATCATGAATGCCTCTTGGATCCATCATAGCAAGGCATAACATAGCTAATCACTGCTATGCTGATGATTTGCAGATTTATTTGCCTATGAGTCCAAAAAACACAGACGCAGTAGGGTCACTTATTGCGTGCATTTAGGATATTAAATTATGTTTGCAGCACAAAACTTGAATGAAGAAAAAACTGAATATATTTTATTTGGTGAGTCTGCAACCTCTGAACTTAATATGCTAACTTCAAAGCTTAGATTGACTATCAGAAATCTTGGTGTGACTTTTGATAGTAGCCTAAAACTTGACAAACAAATTGACAGTGTTGGTTAAAGCTAGTTTTTTTCAGCTACATCTATTGGCCAAGGTCAAAACTTTTTTAAAACGTTCCGAACCTTGAGAAAGCTATTCATGCTTTTATTAGTTCACGATACATACAATCACCGACATGGGTGTCTTTAAGGTTAAGCTTAAAACATATTTATTTAGACGGGCTTTTCATTTTTAGCAGTTGCTGTGGCAGTTTGTGTATTCTTTTGTTGTTGGTTTATAATAAAAAAATAATAATTATTGATTGATTGATTGATTGATTGATTGATTGATTGATTGATTGATTGATTGATTGATTGATTGATTGATTGATTGATTGATTAATTGATTGATTGAGAGTGTTCCCTGTCAGCTGGTTAAGCGTCCCAATCCTCTGCTCTTCATGTTCTGACTTTCAGCAGTGACTGTGAGCTGTGATTGGCTGTGTCTGAATCTGAGCTAAATGTGATTGGCTCTTACCGTTGTCGATGGCCCACATGTTGCTGGTTCCCACAGCGGTCTGTCTCCAGCGAAAGCGAGTGCTTTCAGTGAGCGCAGCGTTGGGCAGAGGAATCGTGATCCTGGTCCAGCTGCAGACACACAGTGAGATTAAACCCTGCTGTCATGACCACACACACACACACACACACACACACACACACACACACACACACACACACACACGCACTGACCCGCTGTAGTTCTCTGAGGAGTAGATGCTGCTGTGTGGCAGATGTGAGCCAACACACAGCTCAGGAAGACACTCGGTGTGCAGAAGTGACCACGAGCGGCCCTGATTTGTTGAGAACTCCAGATTGATGCTGTGATGAAGAAGGGAGATCAAACATCTTTAATGCTTTTATTATTAAAGTGTAGATCATGCTTTAGTTGCTGTTTGTCCTCTGTCTGTACTGATACTAACCCTCATCAACTACACACACACATACACACACACAAAGATGCACAAACAACAACTTCTGTTCAAGTCTCAAGTTCTATTCTATTCTATTCTATTCTATTCTATTCTATTCTATTCTATTCTATTCTGTTCTATTCTATTCTATTCTATTCTATTCTATTCTATTCTATTCTATTCTATTCTATTCTATTCTATTCTATTCTATTCTATTCATTTTAGTCAAAAGTGAGGATCTAATTAGAGGCTGTTTTCATATCAAAGTGTTATTCCCTCCTTCCTTCATCATTTAATGGTTTCTTTCAGACCTATTGTATGACTTCATCTCTTCAGTTATGTAAGATGTCTCAGTCTTATTCTGTTCAGTGTTATTGGGACCCCACTGGTCTTAAATACACTCAGCTAAAGGATTATTAGGAACACACACTAATACTGTGTTTGACCCCCTTTCACCTTCAGAACTGCCTTAATTCTCCGTGGCATTGATCAACAAGCTGCTGAAAGCATTCTTTAGAAATGTCGGCCCATATTGATAGGAGAGCATCTTGCAGTTGATGGAGATTTGTGGGATGCACATCCAGGGCACGAAGCTCCTGTTCCACCACATCCCTAAGATGCTCTATTGGGTTGAGATCTGGTGACATTTTTCCAGTCTTCAACTGTCCAATTTTGGTGAGCTTGTGCAAATTGTCGCCTCTTTTTCCTATTTGTGGTGGAGATGAGTGGTACCCGGTGGGGTCTTCTGCTGTTGTAGCCCATCCGCCTCAAGGTTGTGTGTGTTGTGGCTTCACAAATGCTTTGCTGCATACCTCGGTTGTAACGAGTGGTTATTTCAGTCAAAGTTGCTCTTCTATCAGCTTGAATCAGTCGGCCCATTCTCCTCTGACCTCGAGCATCAGCAATGCATTTTCTCCCACAGGACTGCTGCAGACTGGATGCTCTTCCCTTTTCACACCATTCTCTGTAAACCCTAGAAATGGTTGTGTGTGTAAATCCCAGTAACTGAGCAGATTGTGAAATACTCAGACCGGCCCGTCTGGCACCAACAACCATGCCACGCTCAAAACGGCTTAAATCACCTTTCTTTCCCATTCTGACATTCAGTTTGGAGTTCAGGAGATTTTCTTAACCAGGACCACACCCCTAAATGCACTGAAGAACTGCCATGTGATTGGCTGATTAGATAACTGCATTAATGAGAATTTGAACAGGTGTTCCTAATAATCCTTTAGGTGAGTGTATATGTGCTGTTGTGTTCCACAGAGGATCGGTGGGAATGGCATGATGAGTTTGGGTGAGAGAGCACCTGTTGGCCGGCTGATATGCGCCGCAGCCGAGGTTGACGGAGAACTGGACCAGGTGTGTGTTTGCTCCGGGCAGAACCGGCAGCAGCTGCAGGAAGTCCAGAGCCCAGACGTGACGGTTCGGCCCGCCATGAGACTTCTGCTCCAGACAGAACTGAGTGGCCGGAGTCTGTAGGTCTGTGGGCAAACCAACGGAGACAACTGTAGGAGTCTGCAAAGAGCAAAGAGATGTCGAGGACGTCTGAATCAATGAGACATCAGAGGAAAGAGAAGCACCACACATACCAATGAACACGCAACTCTTGAAAATGGCTACTTTAATCCTTAAATGCATACCTCGAGTCGTTAGCGGCCCGAGACGCCATTCACTACCCTCCTCCTCCTACTCATTCATTATCAAAAATTAGACATCTACCTTCTTAGTATTCCTCAATCAATCCATTTTAAACAATATAACAAGAAAAAGATAATACAATTATAATTGACGAAAACAAAACTATAATGATTATAATCTGCTAAACTTGAAATGGCTCAGCGATTTACAGCAGAGAGCAAGAACCGAACACTATCAGATAGTAGTGTCACTGATGATGGATGTGCTCAAGAACTGAAGGTATGTTTGGAGCAAAACACCTGAACACGTGTGAGAGTGAAAGTAGTATCTGTAGAGCATAGAGTCACAGAGAAAAATCTTGTAGGAGTTGTAAACTTTTAGGTTTTTTTCTCTCTTACAAACACAACACAACGGTTACACCTTCACACATTCGTCACGAATATGTAAGAATGTTTGGTGAAACAGTCATGCATTTAAGGGTTAAAGAGGACCTATTATGCCTTGCTGTTGTGTTTCTAGCTCTACTAGAGCAGGTTTTCCCACAGACAGCTGGGGAAGCACAGTATAGGTGCTCTTTAACTAAAGCTGTACATAGACTCCTGATCTTTACCCTGTAGGCTGAGTATGGCAGTGTGTCCAGGATCACGTGATCTTTTCTGCCCTCTGAGTGGCCAAAAAGGACCACATTATTCTTGCTGGACTCTCCAGGGTCGCAGTCTCCAGCCCCTGCAATGAACACACAGAGGCCGACGCTGAACACATACTCAGGGGCAAGATAATGTGCACGAAGTGTTAGAGCAAGACGTACCCATGGTGAAGTGGAATCGCAGGTTCCCGTAAGCGCTGGTGTTCAGGTATGGAGTGCAAACCTTCCTCGGTCCATCTCTGAGGAAGACGAGCGATGATCCAGACTCCACCTCCCCACACTGAGCTCCATACACCGCTCCATCCACCTCCCACCTGGAGTACACACACACACACACACACACACACACAGTTTCAGCTCAGATGGGGTGACAACTTAATTTGTTGTTATACATGGTGTTAGTTTGGATTGATTTGGTTGAGTGCAGTGTGTTTGCAGAGAGACTCCGCCCACACACTCTTCTGATTGGCTGTGATTGATTTAGTTGTGAGTGCAGTGTGTTTGCAGTGAGACTCCGCCCACACACTCTTCTGATTGGCTGTGATTGATTTAGTTGTGAGTGCAGTGTGTTTGCAGTGAGACTCCGCCCACACACTCTTCTGATTGGCTGTGATTGATTTAGTTGTGAGTGCAGTGTGTTTGCAGTGAGACTCCGCCCACACACTCTTCTGATTGGCTGTGATTGATTTAGTTGTGAGTGCAGTGTGTTTGCAGTGAGACTCCGCCCACACACTCTTCTGATTGGCTGTGATTGATTTAGTTGTGAGTGCAGTGTGTTTGCATTGAAACTCCGCCCCCACACTCTCTTCTGATTGGCTGTTATTTTGGATTGATTTGGTTGCGAGTGCAGTGCATGAATGCCAGTATTATTTGCGTATGATCATAAGACTTACCCACTCAGTGGACTCTCGAAGTCTTCCTCCCAGTAACTGCGGCCCTCTTCGCGGTGCAGGTCGATGTCGCGCGTGGAGGCGAAGCTGTGCTCCAATCCTTCTCCTCCATGGAAGTACAAGGAGTTTCCCTCTGACTGACACGCATGCTGTTGAAGAAATCCAGAGGAAGTGTTACAGAGGCTTCTGACAAAACTGAGACCTCTCCATGTCAGATAAATAAAGTGCCGGCGGTGAAGAAATCAGCCTCTGCCTCAGTTCATCCATGGGGTAAAGAGAAGCAGCTGCAGGGTAAGAAATGAGCCTGTCAAAGACACACACACACACACACACACACACACACACACACACACACACACACACACACACACTCTGACCCCGTCATACCAGATACTGAACTGGATGTGTTTACTAACATACTAAAGCACAACGATGTACTTAATTGGGTCAAAAAACACAACTAGTTGCATTTAATATAAATTATAAATAAATATAAAACATCCTCATGTAATGTGTTAATCAAGTGCCTAAAAACATTACATTTAGTTCACACACTGCAAAAAATGCTTTTCTTACTTAGTATTTTTGTCTTGTTTCTAGTCAAAATATCTAAAAATTCTTACATTAAGAAACATTTACTAGACAAGTACAACCTATTGTCTTTTTTGGGAAAAATAACTCAAAATGAAGAGAGTTTTTGCTTAAAATCAGATAAATAATCTGCCAATGGGGTGAGAAAAATAATCTTAATGGCAGATTATTTATCTTACTTTAAGCAAAAACTCTCTTCATTTTGAGTTATTTTCCCCCAAAACAAGACAATTTGTACTTGTCTAGTAAATGTTTCTTATGTACGAATTTTAAGATATTTAAACTAGAAACAAGATAAAAATATTAAGTTAGAATTATATTTTTGCTTAGAATTTTTGTCTTGTTTCTAGTTTAAATATAAAATTTAAAAAACTTATTTACTAGATAAGTAAAATAACATAAGATATTTTTTCTTGTTTTGTTGAAAATGAAATCTAACTGAAGTGAGCTTTTGCTTAAAACAGGCAAAATGATCTGCCAATGGGGTGAGAAAAATAATCTTATTTCTGATTGAAATCTTGTTTCTTGTTTCCGTCTCAAACAGAAATAAGATTATTTTTCTCACCCCATTGGCAGATCATGTAGCCTGTTTTAAGCAAAAACTCTCTTCATTTTGATTTTTCCACAGAAAACAAGCACCATATCTTATGTCATTTTATTTATCTAGTAATTGCATCTTGATTTAAGAATTTTTAGATATTTGGACTGGAAAAAAAAAAAAACTAAATAAGAAGAGCATTTTTTGTGGACTGGGTAAACCTAGCCTGATCTTCCAGTTTTGATTTTGCCCTGCAACTCTTTACATTAGTATCTACTGCTTCTGTTACACTTTTGGGGGAACCAATCACACACAGGCTTATCCACCTGGCGTGCTATTGGCGGGTTTAACACGATTGAGAAGCGATGAGTCATTGCCCGTTGATCATGCCTCCTGTGGTCTGATTGGTTAAAGGACTATCCAATAGCGTACAGTCATTTCAATAATGCCCCTTGATCACGCCTCTTGTTCAGTAGAAAATACAGAGCAGACCCAGACCAGTGTTCAATCTTAAATTGAGCTTGATCTGGTGATAGCCAAACAACATTTTTTGCATTGTAGTCTTTTAAGAGTGTATTTATTTGCATATCAAGCACTCTTTGATCGTGTGACCTTGACTGTGGCTCCTGGGAAGAAGAGCCAGTTGGCCGTGTCCAGCGGGTCCAGACTGTCCTCCAGAAGTGTGGGCCGATCCGCACTGTTCAGAAGCAGAATATTGTCCAGACCCCAGCAGGACTCGTAGCCATCGGGCCCCGCGGGCGGCTCCTGGCTCCAGCGGAGGTGCACAGACTCGCCTTTACAGCCGGCCGGCAGAGGCAGAAGATGGACCGCCGTGCTGCTGTTAGTGGGAGCTCTGCAGACAGACACAAAACACTGAAGAAAACTACACACACACACACACACACACACACACAAGAGCTCTGCCATCCACACACACTGCGAAACATGCTCTTCTAACTTAGTGTTGTTTCTAGTCCAAACATCTAAAAATTCTTAAAACAAGAAGTATTTACTAGACAAGCAAAAGTAATTGTCTTGTTTTGTGAAAAATAACTCAAAATGAAGAGAGTTTTTGCTTAAATAAGATAAATAATCTGCCAATGGGGTGAGAAAAATAATCTTATTTCTGTTTGGGACGGAAGTAAGAAACGAGATTCCAATCAGAAATAAGATTGTTTTTCTCGCCCCATTGGCAGATCATTTTGCCTGTTTTTTAAGCAAAAACTCTCTTCATTTAGATTTAGTTTAAGAAAACAAGGAAAAATATCTTATGTCGTTTTACTGATCTGGTAAATGCATCTTGATTTAAGAATTGTTAGATATTTAGACTAGAAACAAGACAAAAATACTAAATAAGAAGAGCATTTTTTGCAGTGTGGTAGCAGTAGTGATCTGAGTGTGTGGGATACGCTTCCTAACATAAAGTAAAAACCTGATCTTTTCCAAGGTGATCCAGTCATCAGAGGAGTTGAGACCGCAAGAGACGATGATATTTGGGTCTGAGTAACTGAACCGACACGAACCAGATCCTGAGGAACACAAACACAAACTGACACATCATGATAGCCTTATAGAGAGAAAACAGACATGCTGTTCTTCTTCAGTGTGTCGGTTTGTTTTCCAGCACAAATATCTAAATATTCTTAAATCAAGATACATTTACTGGAGAAGAGAAATCACTGGAGTTATTAAAGAGACAATATATTAAGTCTTGCTTTCTGAAAAATGCATCAAACTGAAGTGTTTTAGCTTAAAATAAGAACAAATACACTTTACTGCCCAAAGTGTTGTGCTGCCTCTACACACACATGAGCTTCACATTGTTACCCGTGGGGTTTAATATGGAGTCGGCCCACCCTCTCTAGCAGCTCCAGCTCTTCTGGGAAGGCTTCCCTCAAGGTTTAGGAGTGTGTTTATGGGGATTTTTGCCCATTCTTCTAGAAGCTCATTTGTGAGGTCAGGCACTGATGTTGGACGAGAAGGCCTGGCTCTCAGTCTCCGCTCTAATTCATCCCAAAGCTGTTCTATCGGGTTGAGCTCAGGACTCTGTGCAGGCCAGTCCAGTTCCTCCACACCAAACTCCTCATCCATGTCTTTATGGAGCGACGCTTTGTGCACTGGAGCACAGTCATGCTGGGACAGGAAGGGGCCGTCCACAAACTGATCCCACAAAGTTGGGAGCATGAAATTGTCCAAAATGTCTTGGTGAAGCATTAAGAGTTCCTTTCACTGGAACTAAGGAGCCACACACGTGTAAGGCTTGGATGAGCTGCTCGGCCATGGAAACCCATTCCATGAAGCTCTCTTTGCTGTTCTTGAGCTCATCTGAAGGCCACAGAAGTCTGGAGGTCTGGAGCTGTTGACTCTGCAGAAAGTTGGAGACTTCTGCGCACTGTGACCCTCAGCATGCGCTGACCCCGCTCTGGGATTTAACACTTCGTGGCTGAGTTGCTGTTGTTCCCAATGGCTTCCTCTTTGTTCTAATCCCACTAACAGTTGAGTGTGGAATATTTAGTAGTGAGGAAATGTCAGGAATGGACTTATTGCACAGGTGTCAGCCTATCACGGCCCCACGCTTGAGTTCACTGAGCTCCTGAGAGCGACCCATTCTTTCACTAATGTGTGTAGAAGCGTCTGCAGGCCGAGAGCTGGAGTTATACACCTGTGGCCATGAAGAGATCGCACACCTGAACTCAGGCTCAATACTTTTGGCAATATAGTGTATCTAATTACGAATGTTTATGAATGTTTATATATTTGTACTGGAAAACAAGACAAAAATACTGAGGAAGAAAATATAGTTTGATGGCTCTAAGAATTGATAACGCTGACCTACAGTATGAGTGCAGAAAGACATGATGCTCACCTAAAGCAAACTGCAGGATCCATGCTGTGCTCGTGTTCAGAGCCACTGAGGTCTAAAAGAGATGATAAAATCATGAGCTTCTCATTTGTGAAGTGTTACTATATTACAAACTGTCCTCAAAAACCCCTGACTCGATAGGTCGTTTTTCAAGCACCTTATTACGACCTTTATTTACGTTTTAAAGTCATGCGCCATCTAGCTGGTGTAAAAATAATGACAGTGTCATGTTACATGATGTCATGAAATGACGTATGACTGTCGTTACCAATCAAAATGCGTATTCATTTGAATGCAATGTGGACTTTTACCACCATTTGTCATAATTCCATTTAGCAAAAATATATATTTTTAATTTACGACTACACCCACCCCATCCCTAAATGAGTTATTTTAACTCATAAAATACGACCCATAGTAAACGCTCCTATGGGTCGTATTTCAGGAGTTAAAATATTGTCGATAGGAGCACAACTTTAGTAAACACTCCTATGGGTCGTATTTCAGGAGTTAAAATATTGTCGATAGGGGCACAACTTTAGTAAACGCTCCTATGGGTCGTATTTCATGAGTTAAAATATTGTCGATAGGGGCACAACTTTAGTAAACGCTCCTATGGGTCGTATTTCATGAGTTAAAATATTGTCGATAGGAGCTCAACTTTAGTAAACGCTCCTATGGGTCGTATTTCATGAGTTAAAATATTGTCGATAGGGGCAAAACTTTAGTAAACGCTCCTATGGGTCGTATTTCATGAGTTAAAATATTGTCGATAGGAGCACAACTTTAGTAAACGCTCCTATGGGTCTTATTTCATGAGTTAAAATATTGTCGATAGGAGCTCAACTTTAGTAAACGCTCCTATGGGTCGCATTTCATGAGTTAAAATATTGTCGATAGGAGCACAACTTTAGTAAACGCTCCTATGGGTCGTATTTCATGAGTTAAAATATTGTCGATAGGAGCTCAACTTTAGTAAACGCTCCTATGGGTCGTATTTCATGAGTTAAAATATTGTCGATAGGAGCACAACTTTAGTAAACGCTCCTATGGGTCGTATTTCATGAGTTAAAATATTGTCGATAGGAGCTCAACTTTAGTAAACGCTCCTATGGGTCGTATTTCATGAGTTAAAATATTGTCGATAGGAGCACAACTTTAGTAAACGCTCCTATGGGTCGTATTTCATGAGTTAAAATATTGTCGATAGGAGCTCAACTTTAGTAAACGCTCCTATGTGTCGTATTTCAGGAGTTAAAATATTGTCGATAGGAGCTCAACTTTAGTAAACGCTCCTATGGGTCGTATTTCATGAGTTAAAATATTGTCGATAGGAGCTCAACTTTAGTAAACGCTCCTATGGGTCGTATTTCATGAGTTAAAATATTGTCGATAGGAGCTCAACTTTAGTAAACGCTCCTATGGGTCGTGTTTCATGAGTTTAAATATTGTCGATTGAGGCACAACTTTAGTAAACGCTCCTATGGGTCGTATTTCATGAGTTAAAATATTGTCGATAGGGGCGCAACTTTAGTAAACGCTCCTATGGGTCGTATTTCATGAGTTAAAATATTGTCGATAGGGGCACAACTTTAGTAAACGCTCCTATGGGTCGTATTTCATGAGTTAAAATATTGTCGATAGGG
Source organism: Pseudorasbora parva (assembly GCF_024679245.1). NCBI lineage: Eukaryota > Metazoa > Chordata > Actinopteri > Cypriniformes > Gobionidae > Pseudorasbora > Pseudorasbora parva. The sequence goes on along the minus strand of NC_090187.1, from coordinate 687,239 downwards.
GCACAACTTTAGTAAACGCTCCTATGGGTCGTATTTCATGAGTTAAAATATTGTCGATAGGAGCTCAACTTTAGCAAACGCTCCTATGGGTCGTATTTCATGAGTTAAAATATTGTCGATAGGAGCTCAACTTTAGCAAACGCTCCTATGGGTCGTATTTCATGAGTTAAAATATTGTCGATAGGAGCTCAACTTTAGCAAACGCTCCTATGGGTCGTATTTCATGAGTTAAAATATTGTCGATAGGGGCACAACTTTAGTAAACGCTCCTATGGGTCGTATTTCATGAGTTAAAATATTGTCGATAGGAGCTCAACTTTAGTAAACGCTCCTATGCGTCGTATTTCATGAGTTAAAATATTGTCGATAGGGGCACAACTTTAGTAAACGCTCCTATGGGTCGTATTTCATGAGTTAAAATATTGTCGATAGGGGCACAACTTTAGTAAACGCTCCCATGCGTCGTATTTCATGAGTTAAAATATTGTCGATAGGGGCACAACTTTAGTAAACGCTCCCATGGGTCGTATTTCAGGAGTTAAAATATTGTCGATAGGAGCTCAACTTTAGTAAACGCTCCTATGGGTCGTATTTCATGAGTTAAAATATTGTCGATAGGGGCACAACTTTAGTAAACGCTCCTATGGGTCGTGTTTCATGAGTTTAAATATTGTCGATAGGAGCTCAACTTTAGTAAACGCTCCTATGGGTCGTATTTCATGAGTTAAAATATTGTCGATAGGGGCGCAACTTTAGTAAACGCTCCTATGGGTCGTATTTCATGAGTTAAAATATTGTCGATAGGGGCACAACTTTAGTAAACGCTCCTATGGGTCGTATTTCATGAGTTAAAATATTGTCGATAGGGGCACAACTTTAGTAAACGCTCCTATGGGTCGTATTTCATGAGTTAAAATATTGTCGATAGGGGCACAACTTTAGTAAACGCTCCTATGGGTCGTATTTCATGAGTTAAAATATTGTCGATAGGGGCACAACTTTAGTAAACGCTCCTATGGGTCGTATTTCATGAGTTAAAATATTGTCGATAGGGGCACAACTTTAGTAAACGCTCCTATGGGTCGTATTTCATGAGTTAAAATATTGTCGATAGGGGCACAACTTTAGTAAACGCTCCTATGGGTCGTATTTCATGAGTTAAAATATTGTCGATAGGGGCACAACTTTAGTAAACGCTCCTATGGGTCGTATTTCATGAGTTAAAATATTGTCGATAGGGGCACAACTTTAGTAAACGCTCCTATGGGTCGTATTTCATGAGTTAAAATATTGTCGATAGGGGCACAACTTTAGTAAACGCTCCTATGGGTCGTATTTCATGAGTTAAAATATTGTCGATAGGGGCACAACTTTAGTAAACGCTCCTATGGGTCGTATTTCATGAGTTAAAATATTGTCGATAGGGGCACAACTTTAGTAAACGCTCCTATGGGTCGTATTTCATGAGTTAAAATATTGTCGATAGGGGCACAACTTTAGTAAACGCTCCTATGGGTCGTATTTCATGAGTTAAAATATTGTCGATAGGGGCTCAACTTTAGTAAACGCTCCTATGGGTCGTATTTCATGAGTTTAAATATTGTCGATAGGGGCTCAACTTTAGTAAACGCTCCTATGGGTCGTATTTCATGAGTTAAAATATTGTCGATAGGAGCTCAACTTTAGTAAGCGCTCCTATGGGTCGTATTTCAGGAGTTAAAATATTGTCGATAGGAGCTCAACTTTAGTAAACGCTCCTATGGGTTGTATTTCAGGAGTTAAAATATTGTCGATAGGGGCACAACTTTAGTAAGCGCTCCTATGGGTCGTATTTCATGAGTTAAAATATTGTCGATAGGGGCACAACTTTAGTAAGCGCTCCTATGGGTCGTATTTCATGAGTTGAAATATTGTCGATAGGGGCACAACTTTAGTAAGCGCTCCTATGGGTCGTATTTCATGAGTTGAAATATTGTCGATAGGGGCACAACTTTAGTAAACGCTCCTATGGGTCGTATTTCATGAGTTGAAATATTGTCGATAGGGGCACAACTTTAGTAAGCGCTCCTATGGGTCGTATTTCATGAGTTGAAATATTGTCGATAGGGGCGCAACTTTAGTAAACGCTCCTATGGGTCGTATTTCATGAGTTGAAATATTGTCGATAGGAGCACAACTTTAGTAAACGCTCCTATGGGTCGTATTTCATGAGTTGAAATATTGTCGATAGGGGCGCAACTTTAGTAAGCGCTCCTATGGGTCGTATTTCATGAGTTGAAATATTGTCGATAGGGGCGCAACTTTAGTAAACGCTCCTATGGGTCGTATTTCATGAGTTGAAATATTGTCGATAGGGGCGCAACTTTAGTAAACGCTCCTATGGGTCGTATTTCATGAGTTGAAATATTGTCGATAGGGGCACAACTTTAGTAAACGCTCCTATGGGTCGTATTTCATGAGTTGAAATATTGTCGATAGGAGCACAACTTTAGTAAACGCTCCTATGGGTCGTATTTCATGAGTTAAAATATTGTCGATAGGAGCACAACTTTAGTAAACGCTCCTATGGGTCGTATTTCATGAGTTGAAATATTGTCGATAGGAGCTCAACTTTAGTAAGCGCTCCTATGGGTCGTATTTCATGAGTTGAAATATTGTCGATAGGGGCGCAACTTTAGTAAACGCTCCTATGGGTCGTATTTCATGAGTTGAAATATTGTCGATAGGGGCGCAACTTTAGTAAACGCTCCTATGGGTCGTATTTCATGAGTTGAAATATTGTCGATAGGGGCACAACTTTAGTAAGCGCTCCTATGGGTCGTATTTCATGAGTTGAAATATTGTCGATAGGGGCACAACTTTAGTAAGCGCTCCTATGGGTCGTATTTCATGAGTTAAAATATTGTCGATAGGAGCTCAACTTTAGTAAACGCTCCTATGGGTCGTATTTCAGGAGTTAAAATATTGTCGATAGGAGCTCAACTTTAGTAAGCGCTCCTATGGGTCGTATTTCATGAGTTAAAATATTGTCGATAGGAGCTCAACTTTAGTAAACGCTCCTATAGGTCGTATTTCATGAGTTAAAATATTGTCGATAAGGGGAACAACTTTAGTAAACACTCCTATGGGTCGTATTTCATGAGTTAAAATATTGTCAATAGGAGCACAACTTTAGTAAACGCTCCTATGGGTCGTATTTCATGAGTTAAAATATTGTCGATAGGAGCTCAACTTTAGTAAACGCTCCTATGGGTCGTATTTCATGAGTTAAAATATTGTCGATAGGAGCACAACTTTAGTAAACGCTCCTATGGGTCGTATTTCATGAGTTAAAATATTGTCGATAGGAGCACAACTTTAGTAAACGCTCCTATGGGTCGTATTTCATGAGTTAAAATATTGCCGATAGGGGCACAACTTTAGTAAACGCTCCTATGGGTCGTATTTCATGAGTTAAAATATTGTCGATAGGAGCTCAACTTTAGTAAACGCTCCTATGGGTCGTATTTCATGAGTTAAAATATTGTCGATAGGAGCACAACTTTAGTAAACGCTCCTATGGGTCGTATTTCATGAGTTAAAATATTGTCGATAGGAGCTCAACTTTAGTAAACGCTCCAAAGGGTCGTATTTCATGAGTTAAAATATTGTCGATAGGAGCACAACTTTAGTAAACGCTCCTATGGGTCGTATTTCATGAGTTAAAATATTGTCGATAGGAGCACAACTTTAGTAAACGCTCCTATGGGTCGTATTTCATGAGTTAAAATATTGTCGATAGGAGCACAACTTTAGTAAACGCTCCTATGCGTCGTATTTCATGAGTTAAAATATTGTCGATAGGAGCTCAACTTTAGTAAACGCTCCTATGGGTCGTATTTCATGAGTTAAAATATTGTCGATAGGAGCTCAACTTCAGTAAACGCTCCTATGGGTCGTATTTCATGAGTTAAAATATTGCCGATAGGGGCACAACTTTAGTAAACGCTCCTATGGGTCGTATTTCATGAGTTAAAATATTGTCGATAGGAGCTCAACTTTAGTAAACGCTCCTATGGGTCGTATTTCATGAGTTAAAATATTGTCGATAGGAGCTCAACTTTAGTAAACGCTCCTATGGGTCGTATTTCAGGAGTTAAAATATTGTCGATAGGAGCACAACTTTAGTAAACGCTCCTATGGGTCGTATTTCATGAGTTAAAATATTGTCAATAGGGGCACAACTTTAGTAAACGCTCCTGTGGGTCGTATTTCATGAGTTAAAATATTGCCGATAGGGGCACAACTTTAGTAAACGCTCCTATGGGTCGTATTTCATGAGTTAAAATATTGTCGATAGGAGCACAACTTTAGTAAACGCTCCTATGGGTCGTATTTCATGAGTTAAAATATTGTCAGTAGGGGCACAACTTTAGTAAACGCTCCTATGGGTCGTATTTCATGAGTTAAAATATTGTCGATAGGAGCTCAACTTTAGTAAACGCTCCTATGGGTCGTATTTCATGAGTTAAAATATTGTCGATAGGAGCACAACTTTAGTAAACGCTCCTATGGGTCGTATTTCATGAGTTAAAATATTGTCGATAGGAGCTCAACTTTAGTAAACGCTCCAAAGGGTCGTATTTCATGAGTTAAAATATTGTCGATAGGAGCACAACTTTAGTAAACGCTCCTATGGGTTGTATTTCATGAGTTAAAATATTGTCGATAGGAGCTCAACTTTAGTAAACGCTCCTATGGGTCGTATTTCATGAGTTAAAATATTGTCGATAGGAGCTCAACTTTAGTAAACGCTCCTATGGGTCGTATTTCATGAGTTAAAATATTGTCGATAGGAGCTCAACTTTAGTAAACGCTCCTATGGGTCGTATTTCATGAGTTAAAATATTGTCGATAGGGGCACAACTTTAGTAAACGCTCCTATGGGTCGTATTTCATGAGTTAAAATATTGTCGATAGGAGCACAACTTTAGTAAACGCTCCTATGGGTCGTATTTCAGGAGTTAAAATATTGTCGATAGGAGCACAACTTTAGTAAACGCTCCTATGTGTCGTATTTCATGAGTTAAAATATTGTCGATAGGAGCTGAACTTTAGTAAACGCTCCTATGGGTCGTATTTCATGAGTTAAAATATTGTCGATAGGAGCACAACTTTAGTAAACGCTCCTATGGGTTGCATTTCAAGGAAGTGACAAATGACCTATATAGGCGTGGTGGTTGGAGGACATGTTGTATATGAAGTATACAGCACTATGACACGAGAACTGCCTCTAATTCACTCGTTACATCTGTTTAAAAGACGATTACCAGTTCTCTCAGTCCAAAGGGCTCACAGAAGGTCACTGCTTTGCCGTGCATCAGCGCTCCACACTGCTCTCCCACCTCACAGTTACTGCAGTCAGACCTGACACAACCACACCATCATCAGCCACGGGTCATTCTTCAATACTCAATACAACACACCCAGAGAGAGAGGTGCGCGTCACTCACCAGAGGCTGAGATTGAGCTCTTCTTCTGTGCTGTGTTCAAAGTCATCTCGGAGAACAGCATGATCACCATGAACCACAGCTACACATCCGCAGAAGACATGAGAGAAAACACACAGAGCAACAGTGAGTGTGTGTGTGTGTGTGTGTGTGTGTGTGTGTGTGTGTGTGTGTGTGTGTGTGTGTGTGTGTGTGTGTGTGTGTGTGTGTGTGTGTGTGTGTGAGAGAGAGAGAGAGAGAGAGAGAGAGAGAGAGAGAGAGAGAGAGAGAGAGTGTACGTATGCGTGTGTGTGTGTGTGTGTGCATGTGTGTGTGTGTGAGAGAGAGAGAGAGAGAGAGTGTGTGTGCGTGTGCGTGTGTGTGTGTGTGTGTGCGTGTGTGTGTGTGTGTGTGTGTGTGTGTGTGTGTGTGTGTGTGTGTGTGTGTGTGTGTGTGTGTGTGTGTGTGTGTACTCACCTAGACTGGGCCGCAGAGGAGATTCAGTCGGAGCTTAGACAGACAGAAAGACAAAAGAACAAAAAATCATATTTCACTTGGAACATTTCTAATGCGTGCACATCAAAGATCCAATTTGCATAAATAAATGAGAAAGTCTGGTAAGTAACATTTGATTGCGCATACGGTGGACATTAAATCTTCTTTAATTGTGACTTTTTTTTGCAAGTGACACACAGAAAGATTGCAATATTATGATTCTCAGGCATTGATTGGTCAAACATTTTCTGTAATGTCGAATAAACTGTTTGATTGATTTCTCTCGCTCTCTCTGTTTTTCGTTCTGCACGTTGGAGTAACTAATTGGCATGATCCTGGACAACTTGAATAAAATATGTAATAGTAAAATAGTAACAATGTGTCAAAATGAAGTGAGTTTTTGCTCACATATCTGCCAAAGGGGTCCGAAAAATAAACTTGAAAATGTCTCGGGTTATTAATGTAACCATGGTTCCCTGAGAAGGGGAATGAGACACGGCGTCCTAGGGCGCTACACTGCAGAAAATGCTCTTCTAACTCAGTATTTTTGTCTTGTTTCCAGTCTAAATATCTAACAATTCTTAAATCAAGATGCATTTACTAGATCAGTAAAACAACATAAGATAATTATTCTTCTTTCATTGAAAAAAAAAATCTAAATGAAGTGAGTTTTTGTTTAAAACAGGCAAAATGATCTGCCAATGGGGTGAGAAAAATAATCTTATTTCTGTTTGGGACGGAAACAAGAAACAAAATTTCAAACAGAATTAAGATTATTTCTCAAACCCCATTGGCAGATTATTTATCTTATTTTAAGCAGAAACTCTCTTCATTTTGAGTTATTTTTCCCCAAAACAAGACAATTACTTTTGCTTGTCAAGTAAATACTTCTTGTTTTAAGAATTTTTAGATGTTCAGATATTTGTGCAGTAAAACAAGAGGAACAGTTTTCCGCAGTGCATCTGAAGCTTGGAGAAAAGCCTTTAATCAATGCTCAAATCAGTTCTGATGACGACGGCTTTCTCTAATGCCAAAGGGTGGGATGAATGACTCTCCTGAAATAAATTCTTCCTGATATGTTTTGACGTTCCTGTTTGACGGATGAAATGAAAGATTAGCAGACATGAATTCATAAGTGAGCTGAAGTCTTTATTTCACCCGCTCAGTCTGTCTTATCTAAAGCCTCGACACTTCCAGCGATAATTCAACACTTTAAACGTCACACTCAGGAACCTGGAAGAACATTTTTATCTCCTCAACCGTACAGATGAAACAAAAGCCATACAGTCAATCTTTTCCCTCAGATAATCCATCACATTATAATGATAAAGCAGCAGCGCTCCTGTCATTAGCTGACCCATTTCTCTTCCGGAAAGTGACCACTCCTGCTGACCACTGTGAGGCGCTGTGACATTATTAACATTTCATATTTCAGTTTCATTTAAGTTACACTTTTAGTCATGCTTTTAAAATTTTGATTTTACTTTTACTTATTTTACTACTTCAAGTTAAACTAAATGAAAATAAGACACCTTGCCTTGGCCACTATACACTGTAAAACATTATATGTTCAATAAGTTATGACAACATATGGTTTTACCCTGTTTTAACTCAGCAAAATAAGTTAAGAAATGTTAAAAAAAATTATTAGTTACACAAAGATCTAACTCATTTTTTAAAGTCAGTTGAACATAAGTTGACAAACTCAAATGGTTTGTATTTACTCAGAGTAATTGTGCTTTACTTGAGTTTATTTGATCATATCACTAAATTGTTATTTGTAAAAATTGCTCAATATAGTTGTTGAGGAACCGCTGACCACATATTATTAAAGTCAATTCAACAAGGCATTATTTGGAGTGCACTCTCTCTCTCTCTCTCTCTCTCTCTCTCTCTCTCTCTCTCTCTCTCTCTCTCTCTCCTCTCTCTCTCTCTCTCTCTCTCTCTCTTCTCTCTCTCTCTCTCTCTCTCTCTCCTCTCTCTCTCTCTCTCTCTCTCTCTCACACACACACACACACAGACACACACACACACACACACACACACTCTCTCTCTCTCACACACACTCCTCCACACACACACACACCACACACACACACACACACACACACACACACACACACACACACACACACACACACACACACACACACTCACTCTTTCTCACACACACTCTTACACACACTCACTCTGTCTCTCACACACACACTTACACACACTCACTCAGTCTCTCTTTCTCACTCACACACACACACACACACACACACACACACACACACACACACACACACACCACACTCACACGCTATCTCTCACACGCGCACACACACACACACACGCACACTTACACACACTCTTACACACACTCACTCTCTCTCTCACATACACACACACACACTTACTCTCTCTCACACACACACACTCACTCTCTCAACACACACACACACACACACACTCACTCTCTCTCTCACACACACAC